>NC_090756.1:51439448-51496948 GCF_036898095.1 Palaemon carinicauda
CAGTCTATCTATATCCTTCTGAATACTTGGAGATCAGAATTGGACTCCATATTCTAGATGGGGTCTTACTAGTGATATGTACAGCTGTAGTACAATGTCTTTTTTTGTGTATTTGAATTTTCTCTTTATGCGACTTATTAATTTTTGTGTTTTTTCCAGCTTTTATTGCTCTGTTTGGTGAACTTCAAATCCTTGCTGATAATAATACCAGGATCTTCCTCTTGGTCCACACTTTCTATTTCATTACCCTAGCAGTAGGTAACCTGATTGTGGGTTACTATAAACTATGTGCATGACTTTGCATTTCTCACAGTTGAAGGGCATTTGCCATTTTCTGGAGTATTCTCCTAGCTTCATTAGATCCTCTCTTGAGGCTTCTACGTCTTCTGAGTTCGCAGCATTTATGCCTAGTTTAGCATCGTCGGCAAATTTGGATATTCTAGTAGTTAGCCCTAAATCTATGTCATTAATGTAGATCAGATATAGAAATGGTCCAAGGACGGATCCTTGATGTACTCTGTTTGTAATAGCTGCTCACTCTGAAGCTTCTCCGTTGATTAAAACTCTGTGTATTCTGTTTGTTAGGCATTTTTCGGATCCATTCAGTTGACTACTTAGTGCTCTAATTCGGCCATTAATTTTTTTATGAGGAACTTTGTCAAAAGCCTTTTGAAAGTCTAGTTATATAATGTCTATTACCCTGATTCTGTTATAAATGCTAAAACATGTGGAAAATTTCCAAAAGATTTGTCACACATGATGTCCTTTGTCTAAATCCATGCTGGCTGTCTTTCAGAAGATTGAAGGTTTGTTTTTCTCTACATCTTCTATTATTGAATCTACTATAATTGATAAAATAAAAAGAAAATGCAAGGGCACTGAAGTTAGACACACATGTCTGTAGTTGCCAGATTGTTCTTTTGGTCTCTTCTTGTAGATTAGAGGAACATTGCCTAGTGTCCATCCCTGTGGGTGCTTTTCTTTCGTTGCCTATCTTTCGGAACATTTTGTAAAACTGTGGGGTTATCTCTTCTTCTAGTTCTATAATCTCTCTTGGGATGAATATCATCTGGACCTGGTGCCTTAGACTTACTGAGTCTTTCTATTTTCTTTTTGACATCATCCACCGTTAATGTAATTCTATTTAGGGGTTATGGCCCTTCATATTTGACAGCTGGTTTTGGGTGGCCATTGATTTTTCTCTAGTCAATACGGTTGTGAGATATGCATTCACCAGTTCAGCTTTTTTTCAAATCGTTTGCTATAGATTTCCCTCAGAGTCTCTTAATAGGCTAATGTTTTTGACTGGCTTTCTACTGTGCACATATGCAAAAACTTCTTTTGGGCTTTTTTACTCTGTGATGACGCTCTTTTCTCTTCACTGATCTTGGCATTTCAAAATAGTTTATCTATTTTTCGGCTTAACTTTTTGTGCTAGGAAATTTCAGGAATTGAAGACTGTGGACTCATTGATTTATGTTTCCTGTCTCTGCTTCTTATTGCATTGACTATTTCTCTGTTGAGCCCCTTAGGTTGTGGAGTTCCATTTGGTAAAATCTTTCTATACGGTATACATTTAGCCATTTATTCTTTACATATTTCTAAAAAGGAGTTCCATTGCGTATTTATGTTCCCTGTTTTGTCGCATTCTAAATTCTTGGCGTATTCCTTCACTTTGATCCAGTTACTTCGTCTGTGGTCTGGCTTTTTTATAATTTCCCTGTTTTTTAGATGAGGAGTATTTACCTGAAACCTGAATATTCTGTTGACACTTTTGCCAATATTTTCGCCTACTGAGACACTGGATACTAAATTTTCTTCTGTTGTCAGCACAATATCTAGTATGTTGTTTCCCCTAGTTGGTCCCTCTGTGTATGTTGTAGAATTCATAGTCTCACAGTTAACTGTCGCATCGAAGTCTCCCATTAGGACAGCTAGTTTAGTGCTAACATCTTGTCCAAGTTGTCTTTACATCTCTTCGTCATGTTCTTTTGTTTGATGTGGTGGTCTGTATGTTACTAGTATGGATATGTTTTTCCTATGGTGTTGATATTTGTACCTGTCACTTCATTTTCGGTGTCTAATTCAATGTCTATGGGGTTTAAATGATTCCTAATATAGAGCATTACCCCTCCTTCTCAAAAAACTTGAAACCTAGAATTTTGTATTCTCTGATAAAGTTCTTTGTATTTTTCTTAAACCCAGGTCTCGGTACTGCCTATGACACCTAGTTCCTCAGTAGCTATCATTGCTCTGAAGTTTCCACTCTGTTCCTAACTGACTGAGCATTGAATTGTGCCACCCTGAGGATATTATCTATTTTTTTTTAGCTTCCTCTGTGGCTTTTACTAGTTTCCCCGATTTACTAGTGTTTTATTTTTATTCTTATCTGTATTATCCATTATTTTTAACAAATTTCCTCAATTTTTGTTGGAGGATTTTCCAAGGTCTAGGTTTACTATGTTCAACTAATTATACAGGCTGAGATTAAGTTGGTCAATGTACTCTCTCTTGTTTCCTTCACTAAATTGTATTCCGTCTCTGTTGTTTAATTTTTTCTTACCATAGAAAGTGTCCAGAAGATCTATAAATTTCACCTTCTTTTTCTGGCATGTGGCATTAGGTCTTCCGTTTATCCCTATGGCCTTACTGAGGGTGAATTGACTGGAATTTGGTCTTGGGAGAATACCTATAACTCTAGTATTGTTGGTCGTTTTTCTAGCAGTTTCAACAGTTTTTTTTTCTGGCTGTTTAACCAAAGGTTCTGTTTGGACAGCAGTATCCTTTATTAGGAATAGGCAATTTCTGGTTGCCTAAACAATCATAGTGGTCTTCTTGTTGTCTGTTATAGTTTTACTGACCACCTCGTCTATCTTTTGTGTGTTGGCACCTAGATAGGACCTGCCTTTCTCCTCTTTTTGAGGCTAAAGTGCTCCCATTGGTCCTTCATCCTCGAGTCTCCAATTAACAAAGGCTCATCTGCTAGGGGGAGGGGGGTGAACTTGAGTCTTTTTGGCCTAAGATACTATCTCTCTACTGGGTTTCATGAACTCTCAGTTTTTGTTGGTTGTTTCCTCTCTAGGTTCTATCCTTAATTTTACCTTATTTTGTATTTCTTGGATACTAATCCCCTTTTCTACCATATCATCTACGACTTCTTTCTTCTTTATATCTAACTCTTGGAACTTGGACATGATTTCTATTAATTGTTTTCTTAGTTCTTTGTTTTAAATTTTTAAATTTTTCTATTTCATGTTCCTCCTGACAGTGAAGTCTTACACTATTAAGGAGCAGGTTTGCAGCGCACCATTCTTTGAATTCCACGCACCATTTGTTTATACAGCATTTTGTACATTTGTGCTTAACATTAGTTTTTCAGTCATTTTTAATTTCTGTGATACTGTCTAATGCGTGTCTGTTTGGAAATCTGAGCTAATACCTTCTATAATTTATAGATTTTTGACCACTTATGTGAAAAAAAAAAGAGGGGGGGTGGATGATAGTTACCCACCTGCTGCCGCATCCGCTCAATCCTGGGTGATTTTCCATCTTTTCTATCCTTAACATCCCATAAGTGCTCCCAAATCAAAAGTCAAGGTTCCTCAAAGTTGGACTGTCCCAAACGTGCTGCAGCTTCCAACTGACTAGCACAAGGCAGAAACCTGTTATCGCACCAGGATTGACAGTGGAAGGTTAGCGATTACTGGGATTTCCGGCCATCCAAGAACAGCCAGACTCTTATGCACTACTGAGTACTGCCAAGAAGTAGCAACTGGGTTCTTTAGTTCGCCATGACTCCAACAAGGTACAAAAGCTATGTCAACCTAATGAGCAATTAAGCCTATTTCGCTAGGAGTTGGTCACAAGGAGCAGTCAGCTATTACACTTTAAGAATATGCTTTGTGGGGTTCTAATAGCACAATCCCATTCTTGCGTACCCTGTTATCCTGGGATTCCTCCGTGCCAGTCTCTCGAAACCTATGAGTGAGTTCCTACGGCTGTTTACAGAGGTTCCAAAGCCTCTGGTCTGATGCATGAGGCAGCTGTCAACTCCTTAATGTCTATATATGTATAGGCTAGTTATAAAAAAGCGTCGTATCTAAATATATATATTTTTTCTTTTTTTAACAAGAGAATTGAAAGTTAAGAGTTTGGATGGAACGACTGACAAAGAGAGAAAAACCGAAATATGAAAATGCAGAAGAGTTAGTATCTTAGTGGCAAGGTTAAACTTACCGAGTTAGAAAAAAAAAACTCCCAGATGCCAACACCCCTTGTGACATGCTGAGAGAAGGTTGTGACTCAAATACAGGATGAAAACAACTGAGTAACTTTATGACAGAACACTCTCCTTTCTATACAAAAACTCAATGCAACAGGAAATTTCCTGATCAAACTGACATCGCATCGGTTAACAGTTATTTCAGGTTCCTTTTAGTGCGAGGGGAGAGCGAAGATGCAAACATAAGATATACACAAAAAGAAATGTCGTTACTATGTACGAACGTGTCACAAACAGTTGGTAAATGACTCCCGCCAGTAAAACTGACATACTGTACTTGTGAAATAGGGCACCCTGATCTAGAGAGGGGAACTGTAGGCGGGTCATCTGAAAGGCGATAAGCAGGTTTTAGATGATCAATGGAGACCAAGTCTTCTTTGCCACGAATGTTTAGTAGGAATGCTTTCGGACTGCGTCGGATCACAAGGAAAGGGCCCGTGTAAGGGGGCATTAGTGGTGGCTTGCAATTATCGTTGCGCAGAAAGAGGTACGTTGTAGAGTGCAAGTCTGTAGGTATGTGATGCTTCGCTGGGGGCTTTTAAGTCTGGCGGCATGGAGTAAATTTTCCCACGATGTGACGTATGCGCTGGAGATCGTTGGAGGAGGTTGTAGAAGGAGAAAAATTGGCAAGGACGACCAACGGGTCGCCATACTGTACACCCTTTCAGCTGCTGAGACGTCGAGGGCATCTTTAGTAGTGGTCCTTAGTCCCAGGAGGACCCACGGAAGCTGAGAACCAGTTGGAATCCTTGCAGCAGGACATCAAAGCTGCTTTGAGGGTGCGATGAAAACGTTCAACCATTCCATTGGCAGCGGGGTTGTAGGCAGTTGTCTGATGTATTGTGGTGCCCAGGAAATTTGCTAATGATGTCTACAATTGAGAGGTGAAAGTGGTACCCCTGTCAGAAGTAATATGTTCAGGGATACCAAATCTTGCAATCCATTCTGAGAGTAAGGCAGATGTACATGAGGCGGACGTTGCAGTTTCCTTGGGAATGGCTTCAGGCCAACGAGTGAAGCGGTCGATGACCGTGAACAGGTAACGATGTCCTTGTGATGCGGGTAGGGGGCCTACAACGTTGACGTGAATGTGTGCGAAACAACGCTGAGGTTGAGGAAAGGTGACCTCTCCTGAATCCATGAGTCGATGTACTTTGGAAGTTTGGCAAGAAGTACAGGTGTGGACCTAATCCTTAGCATCCTTAGAAAGGCCGTGCCAAATGAACTTCATCTTCAGCAGCTGTGCAGTATAACGGCACGAGGGATATGAAAGGCCGTGAATGAAATCAAACACCTGCCGGCGCATGGGAGCAGGAATCCAAGGTCATGGTCTACCAGTACTGACGTCACAGAGGAGGGTGGTGTTGGAGTCTTCAAGGGGGAAGTCTTCCCAACGGAGTGACGTGCAATATGTCCTACATGCTTGATACTCTGAATCCTGTCGTTGGGCTTCAGCCAAGGCGTTGTAATCCAATATCAGTTGAACGGCAGCCAACGTGTTTTTTGATGGGGCATGCGCAACGGTATTTATTTTCCCAGGGATGTATTGATGGGTGCAATTGTATTTAGCCACGGCGGAGAGATGGCGGCGTTGACGAGCGGACCAGACGTCACACTGTCGAGTGAAGGCGTGCACCAGAGGCATGTGGTCTGTGCAAATGACGAAAGGCGTACCTTCTAAGAAAAGGCGAAAGTGATGGACAGACAAGTGCAACGCCAGCAATTAGCGATTGAAGGTAGAATAACCCGACTCTGCCTTGGAAAGTTTTCTGCTGAAGAAGGCCAATGGGCGGGGAGAGCCGTTGACCACCTGCTCGAATATTACAACAATAGTGACGTCGCTGGCATCGGTAGAGAGAAGGAGAGGGACATGTGGGATAGGAAAAGTGAGAGCCTCAGCAGTTAATAGAGCCTTCTTTGCATTGCAGAAGGCCGCTTCTTGAATGGGAACCCACTTCAGGTCCTTTGGCTTGCCCTTGAGGGAGGCGTAGAGGGGAGCAGGAGTGGCGGCAATGGCTGGCAGAAAACGGTGATAATAGTTGATTATGGCCAAAAATTCCTGCAGAGCTTTGACGGTCGAGGGCGCGGGGAAGTCATGAAGGGCAGCTACCTTCTCATGGAGGGGATGGACTCCTTCAGGAGTGATGCGGTGCCCTAAGAACGACACTTCATTGGCGCCAGAGGTACACTTGTCTTACTGGACTACAAGGCCGTTTTGTTGCAGGCGGTCGAGCACGATGCGCAGGTGACGGAGGTGTTCCTATTTTGATGAGGAGAACACAAGTATGTCATCCACATAACATACACAAAAGGGGAGGGCCTCTAAGATGCCATCCATGAGACATTGAAACGTGGCCCCAGCATTACGAAGGCACAAAAAGGAATAACTGAAGGTGTATGTACCAAACGGAGTGGTGATGGCGGTCTAGGGGATGTCGTCTGGGCTCATAGGCACCTGATAATACCTCTTCAGGAGGTCGAGCTTAGAGTAAACCTTCTCTTTGGGCAGGTAGGACGTCACTTGGGTGATGTTTGGGAGGGGTAGTGATCCGGTTCTGTTTACATGTTCAGGCTCCTGTAATCCCCACACGGATGGAGGGAGCCGTTTTTCTTCAGAACGATGTGTAAGGGTGACAACTATGGGCTGGAGACCTTTGGGCAAAGGCCCATTTCCTCCATTTCGGTGAACGTCTGTTTGGGGGCCACCAATCATTCCGGTGCCAGACGTCTGAATTTTGCAAAGACTGGGGGTCACGTTGTCTTGATATGGTGTTTTCTACCATGCTTGACAGGAGCCGTGGGCGTCTGGCGAAGTTCTGGACGGAAAACTTCCTGGTACGACGTGAGGAGGTGGACGTAGGCATCCTATGGGTGTGCTGATGTGGAGAGCAAGGTTGGAGGGGGCGGGTTGAAGAGGTGTTGACAAGTAGGAGTCTGCGTTGACCAACTGTCGGTGGGCGACATCAACCAGAAGGTGGAAATGAGAGAGGAAATCCGCACTGAGGATTGGAAATGTGATGTCAGCAAAGAGAAACTTCGATTAAATTTACCGTTTCCGAACGATAACGTGAGGTTCTCGTAACCGTAGGTGGGTAGCGCAGATCAGTTGGCAGCTACCAAGCGGACGTCGACAGATGTAGACACGCTACGTCGTGTCCTGAAGAGTTCCCTTGGCAAAAGAGAACGACAAGCGCCCGTGTCTACCAAAAATCGCACGCCCGTTCCTACATCATGTAAAGAGAAAAGATTAGAAGCACAGGAGGCCACCGACATGAGCGATGGCCTACTTACACGTTTTTTAGCCACTGACAATACTTGGCACATTTCTTTGTGGTTGCCCCAAATCTGTAGTGGTGGTAGCAAAACTGTGCCGCCGCTTCGGCACGTCACGTGGTAGGCGTGTATGTCCTACGGCATTCACGTCAGCTTCGGTTGGCGTCCTGTTCGTCAGGAGTGGAGGCATTGATGGAGGTCTTGAAGTGGCTGTCCACAAGTGCGTCGGCTTTGGTCATCAAACCCTATACGGGTAAACTATCGACATCGGTTATGGCAGCTCGTACAGGTTCGGGTAAACGCCGTATCCAAAGGCCACGAAGAAGGTTCACCTCACGAGGAGAGCCGTCTGTGGCAGGTTGCAGGCGAGCGATACTGGTAATTTCCCTGTGGGCAAGCGAAGCCCTTTGGTCCCCCCACGGTTGTTGAGAGAACTGAAAAAGCTTTGCTATACTGGCGGCTGGCGACAGCAAGTTCTGGTGCAGAAGGTATGTTTTGAGGGCACCTTGTTCACAAAGCCAGTTGGATATTTCTGGGAAGGTGTCCTCGGGTATCGCCGCGAGAACATAATCTGCTTTGGTGGTTGAGCGAGTCACGCCCTTGATGCAAAACTAGACTTCTGCGTGCTGAGACCAAGCAAACGACTCTCCGCTGGAAAATGACGAAAGTTTCAATGGGGCAGCCGCAGCGCCAACTTCAGTAGAGTCCGCCATAGTACCAACGATGGTGGGGCGAGGGGGGTGGAAGGCGAGAGGAGCGAGTCAACTTCCGGGGTCACCAATGTGATGTGTTGAGAGAAGGTTGTGACTCAAAGACAGGATGAAAGCAACTGAGTAACTTTGTTACAGAACACTCTCCTTTCTATACAAAAACTTAATGCAACAGGAAATATCCTGTTCAAACCGACACCGCATCGGTTAACAGTTAACAGTGAGAAAAACTTATATGTTATTTCAGGTTCTTTTTAGTGCAAGGGGAGAGCGAAGATACAAGCATAATATATACACAAAATGAAATGTCGTTACTATGTATGAACGTGTTAAACATGGTTGGTACACCCCCCACCCTTTCATCCTCATCGCATCGCGCAAGCTCTCTCACTACAATAACCTGTCAGGCCATCAAGAGAGAGAGAGAGAGAGAGAGAGAGAGAGAGAGAGAGAGATCGCGAGCATCTATGCTAATTACCTAAGAGGGGAGCTGTAATAACATACAGAAATCTTTTGTTTTCAGAAACTACAACAACATTTCCCAGAGTTTACAATTGCCCCCAGAATCTCATTATTTTTCCTTTTGGTTATTTTCTTTTAAGACACCGCTACGAAAAAATTATGAGATACCTTTTTCCTAGATTCGCCAAACCGTAAAAAAAAATTACAGTATACTCTGTAGTTTCTTCGTATTATTTATTGCGCAAAAGTTGTATAGCAAATATTCAAAACTCTTTTCAATTGAAGTTTTGCGTTTTTTTTTTCATTTTTCCCATTCATTAAAAGATTTCTAATGACAAACAACAGTTCTCGATTCTAATTTTTATTCAAAGATCAGATTGTAAGTCGGTGTACCCTGTCAGTATACCAACATCACAAATTAAAAGCTAAATAGGTCAAAAGAAAACTTAGATCCAAATCAGAAAGTCATTTAAGAAAATTTTACATTAATGCAATGTTTCTTATGATAATTTTTATTCTTGATCAAATTTAGGTATTTCTAGAATAAATGTATCGAAAAAAAACTTTAGCTTCAAAATTGGTCAAATTTTTAAGAAAAAATAGCTATCAGATTTGGTTTCACCATTGAAATTAATCATTTTAAATTGGATTATTAATACTATTCAGATGACTACTTTCGCAGTTATAAACCGATGAAAAATAACATACTCATTACGTTAGCACAATTACAATCTTTTTTTAGCTGAATATTGAATAAACATTCAATAATGGAATATTTCCTTTGTAATATATTTACTTTATGATTAATGTATCATTCTAAAATAATTTTAATTAAATTATTGAAGAAGAATCATCAAAACAGGAGAAGAAATAATTTTTCTGGAAATATGTTCACACGAGAAAAAAATAAACAGAATCTACAGAACTTATCATTATTATTATTATTATTATTATTATTATTATTATTATTATTATTATTATTAGCTAAGCTATAATCCTAGTTAGAAAACTAGGATGCTATAAGCCCAAGGGCTCCAACAAGGAAAAATAGCCCAGTGAGGAAAGAAAATAAATAAACTACAAGAGAAGAAAGAAACAATTAGAGTTCAACGTGAAAAAAAAGAAAGCTGAACGAAACAGAGGAAAAAAATAATGAAAATAAGTGGGTTTAACCTGCAAGAATTTAACTTAATTTTGAAGCAAGAATTATAAATAATCTAGATATTGACATTAACACCATATCCAAACACGTTGGTCGAAATATAGTTACTCGCTTATTGAGTATTTTAATATTTATATAGTTATGTAAATAAGTTTGTGTATATTTATAATCTCTCTCTCTCTCTCTCTCTCTCTCTCTCTCTCTCTCTCTCTCTCTCTCTCTCTCTCTCTCTCTCTCTCTGTATATATACATATATATATATATATATAATATATATATATATATATATATATATATATATATATATATATATATATATATATATATATATATATATATATATATATATACATATATATATATATATATATATATATATATATATATATATATATATATATATATATATATATATATATATATATATATATATATATATGTATGTATATATATATATATATATATATATATATATATATATATATATATATATATATATATATATATATATATATATATATATATATATATATATATATATATATATATATATATATATATATATATATATATATTATATATATATATATGTGTGTGTGTGTGTGTGTGTGTGTGTGTGTGTGTGTGTAGATAGACAGATAGTCCAGCAATATAGAAATCTTTCGATAATAGCAACAAATAAATAACAATTATCATAATACTTTCTATAATAGAAGAGAGAGAGAGAGAGAGAGAGAGAGAGAGAGAGAGAGAGAGAGAGAGAGAGAGAGAGAGAGAGAGAGAGAGAGAGAGAGAATGATGACCACATTGTAAACTAATTGAACAAACTTACTCTTTAAAAGTCTGTAATTATCTTAAATTTCTTTTACCAAAGAGCAAAAAGACAACGAAAGAAGTTTCATGAAAACAGTGAAAAATTATTCTCTTCATACGAGTGCTTACAGCAATATCACTCCCCTTTCAAGTAATTGGCTACTTTTTTTCTTAGATAATTCAAAGAATTAAGAAATTGCGCTGTTTTAGATTTCTGGAATTGTGAAATATTGAAAATTTTCTAGTTTCGTCATAAAACGACGCAATTTGAAAAATATTTTAATTCTGTCAAAAATTTAGCAGTACTGAAAGCCTAAAAAGACAAAGAATAGATAAATCTTATTTCAAAACATTTGAAGATATCTATAGCAATATTTGCATCATTATCAAGCTATGCAACGATTTCTGGGAAATTTTATCATATATTATTCTATAATGAAATATTCCTGTAATTAACATGCTAATGATTATCCCATTGCTACTGAGACACTTAAAACGATTTGACATGTCATTAAACTTATGTTTAGACTTATTCAGTAGGTTTAGTATGTAATGAGAAAGTTTTTTTGAAATGGCGGTTTAGATAGTTTTCATTTTTTTTAATGAGATAATGATAAATATTACTTTTTCATCCATTGTTCCTCTCTCATTTCAAAAGTAATTTATGCAATCTTTGAAGCTGACTGTCTGTCTGTGTGTCTGATCCATTATTTCTAAAAGTAAAAAAGTTCATCAAATAAAATAAAACAAACAAATGATAGGGAATAGCAAAACTCATCTTACAGACAACGCCAACAAACTATACATATCTTCTTTTGATGTTGACAATTTATCTTTGCAATATCCAGATTGCATAGATTTGTTTACGATACAAAACTGAGGTTATTGAAGTTATCATTAAAAGGAAGTTTCTTCCGAGGTACAGAAGTTAATTCAACAACTATGGAGTCTGCAGTAATGGTGGGATTCAGATTGCAAGAAGCCACACAAAATCCCCACAGTTTAAAAGGTACAAAGTTTGAAGGCTGATGAATCGTGAGAGTTAATGCCAGATGTGTTGCATCCTCAAGAAATTGGATGAATAGACTATTAAAAATAGAATTGCAGACAATAATAAGATGGTTTAATTATAGCCAGAAATCTCCTAGATTAATTAAAACTTTATGTTTGTTTGCGTCTTCTCTAATGAGTACCGATTAATAGCCGTGATTGAGTTTAATTATTAACAACAACACATACAGTCGTTTCTATTCCACACAGAGATAAAGACCTAAGACATGTCCTTATTCATGTCTGGGGTTTGGCCCTTTTTATCACCACGCTGGGAACTGCGGATTGGTGATGGTGGGAGATTTCGTCTGATCACTAAAAGTGATCCAACTTCCCACTGCCTGGGGTTAGAGTTCTCTTGCTGGAGGGTTCTGTACCCTCAGGCACACTATTCTAAATGTTTCCTTATATCCTTTTCTCACTGGGCTATTTTTCCCTGTTGGAGTCCTTGGAGGTATAGTATCCTATATTTTCCCACTAGGACTGTAGTTGAGCTACTACTACCACTACTACTACTATTATTATTATTATTATTATTATTATTATTATTATCATTATTATTATTATTACTTGTTAAGCTACATCCCTAGGAAAAGCAGGAAGCTATAAGACCAACAGGAAAAATAACTCAGTGCGGAATGGGAATAAATAAACTATATGAGAAGTAATGAACAATTAAAATAAAATATTTACAACATATAAAGATTTGCTGCAAGTTGAACTTTTGAAGTTCTACTACTACTACTACTACTACTACTACTACTACTACTACTACTACTACTACTAATAATAATAATAATAATAATAATAATAATAATAATAATAATAATAATAATAATAATATCGCATCCTTATGAAAGCAAAAGTAACGGAAGCCAGTGCAAATTATTTATCATTCATTTGCATTTGCTTCGCATAAATTAATGGCTTCATAATAACTCATGCAACCGAATTAGGTCATTTTGTAATCATTTTTATTCTTCATTTCCACGATTCACTGAGGCCTCGAGAGAACTGTTAAATGCAACGGTTTGATTTTATATCGACTGAAAAGAGTCTATGCTGCAGTGGCAGGAAATTAGCATAATTGGGATTAATCGGCAATAGTTATATACCAAATTTGCATACCCCAACACACATACATGCATACATACATACACACACACACACACACACATATATATATATATATATATATATATATATATATATATATATATATATATATATATATATATATATATATATATATATATATATATATATATATATATATATATATATATATATATACCCTTATTGATACACGGTGAACTTTCTCTTGTCGAGATGTGGTAGGAATATCTCTCTCTCTCTCTCTCTCTCTCTCTCTCTCTCTCTCTCTCTCTCTCTCTCTCTCTCTCTCTCAAACGTACGTTAAAGAATATTTTTCAGAATTTCTGGGAATCCAAACTTCTTGTCTTCCCACTCCAAATCTTTCCATTTTCATTGAGAGAAATCTGCCTTATACTTATCAGTTGATTTTTCGTCTCTTATACACTTTTTAATTATGTTTTGTATGTTTTAATTTTATTTACAATCAATTATTACTCTAATTGGTTTTAATTTGTAAATCCTCAAAACTAATTTTATTGCCCAAAACACAGAATTTTTTTAAATCTAAACATATTAAGACTGGAATCCAAAAATTTTCTTTTCGTGATTTTCCCTTAAGAAATTATCACAATCTCTTGAACGCGGTTATTGAAAAAATTAAAAAATCAAAATGAAAAACCAAATGAATAGAGATTGAGGAGGGTCAAACTATGACAGAAAGCCGAATTGAAAAATCTGGCAATAGACATTTTTGAGAAATATTTTTAATCATCTTTTGATGACTATGCATTTTTCTATCAGTTATCAAACACTCAAAGGCTTTGTTCATTGCAAAGGAAGGCGGAAGGTTTTCTTTACAAACTGTAAATCTTTCATTCTTTGGAACTCATCATTTTATTCAACTTTCAAGATCCTCAAATACCCTTCGTACATATTTTGAATTGGAGTAAGAAGCTTATTGACATTTGGTTCCAATATACCTAAATCTCACTTCCCAATTTGAAGTCAACATGTAAATGTAAATGTTTTGCCATATTATGGCTCTGTAATATCGATGGGAACTGGCATTAATCTCGAAAGTCTTCTAACTAAGCCTCTATCCTAAGAAACTAGTAAATGATATCAAGGTTGTGGTGGCCGATGTGGTAACGTCCCTGACTGGCGAACACCAGACTTGAATTAGAGTCCTTCTCAAATTCATTAGTTCCTTTGGTCGCCGCAACTTCACCATCCTTGTGAACTGAAGAGGGGGGCAGGTTGGGGGAGCCTATAGGTCTATCTGCTGGGTCATCAGCAACCATTCCCTGGCCCACCTCGGTCCTAGCTTGGGTGGAGCGGGACCTTAGGCGCTGATCATATGTAAATATGTTCAGTCCCTAGGGCATTGTCCTGTTTGCTAGGGCATTGTCACTGTCCCTCTCCTCTGCCATTCATGACATTAGCGACATTTAAAACCTTTGAAATATCAAAAAGATTATAATCAGAGGCAAAAGCGTCTATTTGTTAAGCTACTTTGGGTTCATCTCTAAGTATCTCATCGTTTACATCGCTTGTATTAATTTGCCTTAGATAAACCTAATCCAAGAAAAGTGAGACTCAAACTTTATACTTCAGAAAAAGTAAATGTGAAAAAAGAAACAGGGAATTCTCAAACACAGGAATAATCTTGGATTGAAGCCTTCCATTAGAAAGACTGATTAAAGACTTGCAAGAAATATTAGTGATAAACAGCATCCCAGAAAGGCTTATAATAGTCTTTTCAAAGAAACGTCTCCGGTGATGATGAACTTTTAGGAAAGTTTTCTCAAAGTTCCTAGTGTTCTGGATGTGAAGGAAATCATGAGGAGAGAGAGAGAGAGAGAGAGAGAGAGAGAGAGAGAGAGAGAGAGAGAGAGAGAGAGAGAGAGAGAGAGAGAGAGAGAGGAATTGTAGTGTTTGTTTCCCTTCTTAACAGATAGATAGACAGTGTGTATATATATGTGTGTATGCATATATATATATATATATATATATATATATATATATATATATATATATATATATATATATATATATATATATATATATATACATACTGTATATACAAAAAGCTATTTGCATAGAAAGAAAGATCTAAAGATAAATATAGAAAGGCAGAGAGATTGCCAAACACATCAACAGAATAGTAATGATAAAATTCCTTACCCAGCTCTCAATCACTTCCATAGAAAATGGGAAAGATGGAAACCTAAAGAACTATCCAAAAGAATCCTTTTATTTCCAACATGTAATGCAGACATGTCTTGGAGAGAGAGAGAGAGAGAGAGAGAGAGAGAGAGAGAGAGGAGAGAGAGAGAGGAGAGAGAGAGAGAGAGAGAGAGCGGATCTTGGAGAGATTGCTCTGAGTAAACAGGATTGTTGCAAGAGTGAGAAATGGCGTCTGGTTGTCTCATTCCACGTCAGTGTTACTTGTCTTTTTCCTTCTCTCACCCGATAGGGAATCAGAGATAAATGATCTCTCTCTCTCTCTCTCTCTCTCTCTCTCTCTCTCTCTCTCTCTCTCTCTCCTCTCTCTCTCTCTCTCTCTCTCTCTCTCTCTCATGTTTAATGTCACAAAATGCCGCACAGTTATCACATCTCATTCTTTTCTCAAAATTACTTACAATCCTTTTACATTTTACATTTGGTAATTTTATTGAATAAAAAAGTTCTTCAATTCTCGAGTGATCTTTAACTTCTTTCTTAATCATATTGTGCGTCATTGTTATGATACTGTTACCTTTACAAGGCAGCAAATAATGTACTTTTCATGAACAGTAGCCATAACAAATTTCATGGGGTCACAACTGTACGAAAAAGAAATGACAAAGGTTCACGATTCTTCTAGAGTGCTGCTCAGAAAGTGGGCTTGAGAGGGTTGGAGTATCAGCTAATGCAAAAAAAAAAAAAAAAAAAAAAAAAAAAAAATGCGGGCAGAAGGTGGCGTATAGGTACTGTGTAACCAATTTCGGCACATCACGTGCTGTAGTCGCAACAAAGATTCCGGGCGAAATTAACCCTCACCTCCTGATCAAGCATAGCCAATCACATAGTCTCGCTTATCAATTCCAAATTACACTAACTTATAATAACCTTAAGGGGATGTGTTTTGACCGCTTTTAACGCGGGAGAGAACATGATTAGCTATGATGTCATCAGGGGGTGTGGCTTATTTTGCCCGGAATCTCTTCGGCAACTATAGTCTTGTCAATAGCTATCAATAAAAATTCGCTTACAGCAGGAAATTACTGCTTTCAGATTAATAAGATGCTTGTAAGCTTAAAAAAGTCGTTAATCTTCTTGACAATAGACCAAACGCATTCAGACTAATTTTGAAAAGGGTTGTTAAGCAAATACAGTCAAACCTCTCAATACGAAAAAATCTGCTTACAACATTTTCACTCTGTGAAACAAGATGCGAAGAATTTTACGACTCACATGACAAAAAGTGTTTCAAACAACGAAAGGAAGTACGGTGCGAGAGTCCGAGCATGTCCGCGACTGATTTTAAAATTTGCGCGCCGCCAGCCCATAAACTCGCTACCATCCTCTAGCGATCCCATTGGTTATCTCCCTACTCGGATGCCAGTAACACCATGAGATCCTCCTCTCCTATTGGTCAGCATCTACTGTACTGTATCCCATTATGCATCTATGCATTGGCGTTCCTATGTCTTTTTGTTTTGGCAGCGGTATCCTACTTATTGACTTTGTGTTTGTGATTTCGCTTTCGTAACAATTGTACTGTTTCGTGTGTGATATTACATTACATCATTAGCCATAGATCTCAGGAAAGTCACTGATGTCAAGGGAAAGAAGAGGATGCTTTCTATGGAGACAAATATGGAAATAATGAAGAAATGCGAGGCTAGCATGCGGTTAAGTGTGCTCACGAAGGAATATGGCCGAAATCCGTCTACGATAGGAACGATCCTGAAGCAGAAAGAAGCTATCAAAGTAGCAACACATTTTAAGGGGGAAACTGTTTTCTCCAGCAAGAGGAGCCACGTCCACGATGAGAGGGAGACACTGCTGCTTGTCTGGATAAAGGACAAAGAAGCAGGTGGAGACACTATCACCGAAACGATAATCTGCCGACGCAGAAGAGGGAACATCGAAGCAGGAACCCCCAGAGTTCAAGGCTTCTCGTGGGTGGTTTGAAAAATTTAAGAGAAGCTCAGGCATTCATTCGGTGGTGCGTCAGAAGGAGGCTGCAAGCTCGGACATCAAAGAGACCAAAGCCTTTATTAAGACGTTCAAAAAGTTGACTGTTCGGTAAGGCTACAGTCCCCAGCAAGTCTTCAATTGCGATGAGACAGGGTTTTTCTTTTTTTTTTGGGGGGGGGGGGGGGGAATGCCTCGTCGAACGTACATCATGGCAGAAGAAAAGAGGCTACCTGAGTATAAGCCTATGAAGGACAGGCTTACCTTGCACTCTGTGCAAATGCCAGTGGGGATTCCAAGGTGAAACCCATGCTGATACTCCTCAAGCTCGAGCCTTCAAGACCCACAAAGTCACTAAAGAAAATCTTCACATGTTTTGGAGGGCTAATGGAAAAGCCTAGGTAACAAGACAATTGTTCATCTAGTGGAGAAATATTTGTTTCGGCCCGATTGTGAAAAAATATTTGGAAGAGAAGCACCTCCCTATGAAATGCCTGCTGGTGCTGGACAATGCCCCTGCTCACCCTCCTGCTACGGAGGAAGATATTGTAGCAGAATAATCCTTCATCAAGGTTCTCTATCTTCACACCAAACACCACCCCTCTCCTCCAGCCCATGGACCAGCAAGTGATTTAAATTTTTAAGCTTTATACAAAGTATCCATTCAAGAGATATTTCGAAATCATTGAGAGCACATACCTCAACCTTAGTCAATTTTGGAAGCAGCATTTAAATATTGTCATATTCCTCAAAATCATCGATCAAGCTTGGCAGGAGGTTTCGAGGCGCATCTTGATCTCTGCTTGGAAGAAGCTGTGGTCTATGCCGTCTCCGCACGAGATTTCGAGGGCTTCCACGCAGACCAAGCTGCAGCCGATTCCGAAAATGTTGACAATCCTGAACCTGTTGCTCATGGCAATACACAAACTCTTTCACCAAATTCAGGTATTCCCCCTCAGACAGGGACTTATATATTAATCATATACATATGATCAGTGCATAAGACCCATCTCCACCTAACTAGGAGCAGGGAGGACCAAGCAATGGCTGCTAATGACTCAAAAGATAGACCTATAGTCCCCCAAAAACCCTCTATCCTTAGCTTGAACGATGGTGAGGTTGCAAACACTGCAAGAATCGATTGAGCTTTAGCGGGACTCGAACCCGAGGCAGAGACGTTTCCAATAAGTCACCACAACCTCTTTGTATATAGCCTAAGGGATTTTCACGCTATTGATTAAGTTAGTTTATCATGTTAAAAAGTAACAATAATGATGAAGAATAATGATTATCCAATTAAAATATAACCATTATTTCTCTAATAAATTGGCTTATCCTTCTGAACCTGGATATGTTATTTGAATCCATTTCAAACGAATGATTATCCTTTAGAGAGAATCGACTTAATCCTACGTTGTATATCTCACAGATGACAAATCTCAAAATCTATTTCCAAAATCAAACTCACACATTTATTGCAAATTAATTCTATGATTCAGGATGACAAAAATCTGTTTTTTTAGTTTATAAATGAAAGGTCTATTTGAATGTTGTTACTGTTCATACAGTGTTTTATTCAAATGTCCATTACTCCTCCTGTAGTTTATTTCCTTACTTCCTTTCCTCACTAGAGATATTCTTCAATTATTTCTCTACTTGTAAAAGGGAAGTTAATATAATTATATCTGTGTGTATAAGAGAGAGAGAGAGAGAGAGAGAGAGAGAGAGAGAGAGAGAGAGAGAGAGAGAGAGAGAGAGAGAGAGAGAGATTCCATTTTCCGTCAGGAGTCTCACAGGAACCATATGGTTTTCAAAGGTTTTCCTCAGTTAATAATAATAAAAATACTACTACTACAACTACTACTAATACTACTACCACTACTGCTGCTACTACTACTACAACTACTACTACTACTACTACTACTAATAACAATAATAATAATAATTATTATTATTATTATTATACAAGAAATAATAATAATAATTACTTAATTTTAGTTTTCATGAAAACTATATTCGAAATAAAGATATTCTTCAAATATTTCCTTTACATGTAAAATGGGGAGTTGATTTAATTTTTTTTATGTGTGGTTATCAGAGAGAGAGAGAGAGAGAGAGAGAGAGAGAGAGACAGAGAGAGAGAGAGAGAGAGAGAGAGAGAGAGAGAGAGAGAGAGAGAGAGAGAGAGAGAGAATTTAAAGCTGATGATGATTTCAACTTAATAAGCCACAGTATCCTAAAAAAAGGAAAGAATATCCGAAGACAAGAATATCCAAATAGAATGTTTTTTTTTTTTTTTTTTTTTTCTAATGTGGCTTCTTTTGCAAAGGAAACTGTCTAATTACTGGAGTGTGACTCTTACAACCTTTTCCTCAGCGCCTTCCAGCTTCACATGATGAGAATCTCTCTTTCGCATAAAGATGAGCAGGGATAGATAAGAAAGGGATTTGGCCAGAGATAAGCGTTTTTTTTTTTTTCTTGAGGGCGTGTTTGAAGATGCGTGTGTATGTATGTATGTTCATGTTTTTTTTGTTTTTTTTAAATAATTTTAGGATAAGAAGGTTTACTTATACATAGAATCAAATCATCCCGCTTCCAGGTGTCAAGAAAAGGGATAATTGAATGAAAATGAATTCCTTGCAACGATTTTTTCTTCAGATATGTTAAAACCACTATTAGATTAAAGTAAATTCATTATAATTTGATTATAAGTTGTTAATACTTTTCCAACCTTTTGATCTTGTTTTAGTTTTAAGTTTATTCAAGTTTTTTTTTGTTTAATGAACTCTGTAAGAGAGTCATATGACTGCACAGTTTTGCTTTGTTTACCACCTTCTCCCCCGGTATTAGTGAACCACTGAAGTGCCTTTTTAACGATCGTTGTTTTCTTTCCTATGAGCTGTGTTGACTCGAGTGGAAGGCTTGATCGGATAGTGTTGATAAGTGACGGGCAGTTCGAGTTCCTCCTCACAGCCTGACGCTTTGCCACTTCCTTTGGGGAATATTTGGAGTTTTTGGAATCACGTCCTTTGATACTTTGTGTGTGGTCGCTGGTGTTTGTCACCCGCGGCATTCATCAGCCACGTCCCTTCCCTCGTTCGTCGGAGGATTTACGAACGAGTTGGCACGGCGTGCGAGATCCGTTGACGTCCCGGATTCTCGGAGGCTACCACCCTTAGTGTTCCCGTGGCATTTTGGATTGCCTTCAGGCATTGCAGCTTGATCCAGTTGACCTGCTCATCAGCGTCAGTGAGTTCTTGGAACTCGTGGAGATACGTAGGGCGGCATACTACAGGTATGAGATATTTTCATTGTTATTTACGATGATCGTGGATCGCCGAGTACCTGTAGGTGTGCACGCCCTTGTTTGCAGTACGGTCTTCTGGACCTTGGGTGGCCTGATGGGACAATCTACCAAGCTGTTTGTGATGGTTCCCTTTGTATAATTTGTAAGATAATTATTTTCATAATTCATTGTTTATTAAGTTAAGTTTAACGTTTAAGTTAATTTGTTTGTGCTAGGTAGGAGTAATATTAAGTTTCCCACTTATGTTCTCTTTCTTCCTTCTACCTATCTTAGTTTGTTAGGTTAGTTTTTCTGGCCAGTGATTTTGAAAGGTAGCTGCCTGAAATGTTGTATTTACAATCTTCCTATTTCTTAGCCTAGGGATTAACTTAGTTGTAGGTGATCTTTTTAAGATCTTAAGGTTGGTTTTCCCTCAATTTGTATATTCATTTATTTTGCTTGTTATTGTTACCAACCCATTATTTTTTGTGTTTGTAAATAAATATTGTAACTTTTGTTGAGGTGTTTGTTCTTTTGTTCCCAAATTGCTGTGTTACATTTTTACTGACCGCAAATTTCTGATTAGAAAGAACCCTTGAAATTACGGCCGTAAACACGGTCGTAACAATCTGGCGACCTTGCCAGGATTTGCGCTCGGGTGTACACAGTAGTTGGAACTTTGGAACGCTCCTCATTGGGGGTTATAGTATTTATTTTTTTTTTAAATACCTTTCCCTCCTATCACTATGGCTAATTTGGATGACTTTGAGTTTAGTCCTGCAGAGTTTTTAGGGTCAGCCGACTGTATTAGTCATTTACCAATACTAGGTAAGGAATATCTGGTTAGTTGTGCTAGATGGTTGGGTACTCCTTTCAAAGGGACTGATACAAAGAGGAAATTGCTAATAATGGTAAAGAACTGTGTCATGCAAGGTTTGGCTGAGGCTGAAGGATTACTTGATGAAAATATTAGTGATAGAGGTAGTGAATTAGGAAATGATGATAGGGTAGTTGCAGATGATAATGGCATTAGTGGTGGTGCAGGTTTTTCATTATTTGACGATCCTCCTCAGACTGGAGTTATTTATGAAGGTCCGGCTAATTTGCTGCCAAAGGGAAATATAACCACAAACCCTTTCTTTTCTGAAGAGAATTTAGGGCCAGCAGTTCCTACTATTCCTGTAAATTCTAATTCCAAGGAAATTCAGGAATATGACTTAATTTGTAAAAGGATAGAGTTTTTGAAATTAGAACATGCGGAGAACGAGAGGGTGAGGAGGCATGAGATAGAGATGGCCAACATTAATTTGGAAATGGCTAGGTTACAGGGGGCTCCAAACCAATTTAGTACCCCACGAGGTAGCCAGCCTGAAAGGTTTAATATTGGGGCTGCATTAAAATTGGTCCCCATTTTTGATGAAAGAAATGTTCCAGAATTCTTCAAGGCCTTTGAGAGGGTGTCTACACGATTGTCTTGGCCACCAGAGATGTGGACGGTGCTAATCCAGTGTAAATTGGTAGGCAAGGCAATCAGGGTATATAATGCCTTAGAGGAAGGGATAGCCAGGGATTATCACAAGGTAAAGGCACTAATTTTAAAAGCGTATGATTTGGTCCCTGAGGCATACAGATTAAAGTTTAGAAATTTTAATAAACATCCTTCCTTATCGTATGTAGAATTTGCCAGGTTCAAGGAGGAACAGTTTGACGACTGGTTGAAAAGTCGTCAAGTTGTCACTTTTTCTTCCTTGAGAGAACTAATGCTTTTGGAGGAGTTTAAGAAATCTTGCTCCAAAGAACTAAGAATTTATTTGGAAGAAGTAAAGGTCACTAATTTAGGTAAGGCAGCTCAAGTGGCTGACGAATTTGTCTTGACTCGTAGAGCAGGTTCAGGCAATTTCGTCAGCAAAGATAAAAGTAATAATGTAGTAGAGTCAGCGAATTTTCATAAAGGAATAAGATGTGATAATAATAAGCCTAAGAATTCAGTGGTTCAAAATAATTTCCAAGCTAGTAACAATGGAAGATTCACGGGTAAACCTGGTACTCGTGTATTTTCCAATGTAGGTAGTACTGGAACGAGAAACAATAATGTGAAGACTTGTTTCTGGTGTAAGAAACCCGGTCATTTCCAGGCTCAATGTCAAGCCAGAACAAATTATCTTCAAAAAAATAATCCTGTGGCTTTAATGCCAAGTACATCTCCTGACGTAAAATTACCCATAATTAGTAGTGATACTGGTAGTAATTGTACGCCTGGAGAGGGAAATAATAATCCACAGGAATGACTGAAGTATGATAAATACATATGGCCTGGTAAAGTAATATATAATTCTGTCACTATTGATGTTAAGTTTTTGAGAGATACAGGGTCTGCTCGTTCGTTAGTGCTGGAAAGCAGTTTGAAGGGTTTGGTGAAGTATTCAGGGAACTTTATTGTTCTGGGAGGTTTCCCGAACACAATAGTTTCGGCTCTTTTAGCAGAGGTAATGTTGTCATTCCCTGGGTATTATGGAAAGATCGAGTTGGCCGTTGTTGAGAGTCTTCCTATAGCTGGTATTGATGGCATATTAGGAAATGATATGGTTAATAGTGATGGCCAGGAATTATTTCCAATATTGTCAATCAATAAGTGTCCAGTGGCGGTTACCACTAGAGCTGCAGCAAGAGCTGCAGACTTATTAAATAATGATGAAGAGTTAAATTTGAGTAGTTTAGAGGTAGATGTAGATGTAGGAAGACCCGGGTCAGTAGTAAGTAATGTAGTAAGTAGTGATAATATAATTCCAGATTGGGATCGAACAGCTTTTATTGAAGCCCAGAAAAGAGAGTATAATTTTAATTTGGGTGATACTTCTGACTTGACAAAGCCTCGATTCTTTGTAAAAAAGGGCCTGTTATATAGGGTGAGTCGTCCCCTGGTTGCTAATGATTCCCAAATATCTCGTACTGAGCAAATAGTGGTGCCTTCTCACTTTAAGAGACAAATATTAAATATATCTCATGATGATGCATTCTCTGGTCATTTTGGTGTCTGGAAGACGTTCCGTCGGTTGGCTAAATGTTTTTGGTGGCCAGGAATGAAATCGTCTGTAAAACAATATGTGAAAGAATGTCCAGTGTGCCAAGTGGTAGGTAAACCTAATCAGACAATTGTAAAAGCACCTTTATATCCTATACCAGCTATTGGCGAGCCATTTAGTGAGCTAGTAGTTGATATAGTAGGTCCCCTGCCTAAAACTAAAACAGGTTTTGTATATTTACTGACTGTGATGGATCGGGCATCGCGATTTCCCGAAGCCATTCCCATGAAGAAAATCACGTCTAAGGCTGTATTTGATCAATTGGTAATTTTCTTTTCGAGGTATGGAATCCCTCGTAAGATACAAACTGATTGTGGAACTAATTTTACTAGTAAGGAATTTCGAAGTAAGTGTGCAGGTCTGGCCATTCTGCACACTACTAGTGTTCCTTACCACCCAGAAAGTCAGGGAGTGGTGGAAAGATTCCATCAAACTCTTAAATCAATTTTAAGGAGATTTTGCTATGAGCATGGAGAGGAATGGGATAAGGGTCTTCCTTTTGCTCTCTTTGCTCTTAGAAGTCATCCAAATTCATCCACGGGCGTGGCTCCTTTTGAGTTAGTCTTTGGACATAAAATAAGGGGTCCTTTAGAAATTCTATATGAAATTTTGGAGTCCGATCAAATAAAGGAGACGAATGTGGGTGAATTTGTTGATAACCTTAAAGAAAAACTTTCTAGCGCCTGGAAGTTTGCTAGAGAAAATTTAGCTAACTCTCAGGCTGCTATGAAAAGTAATTATGACAAGAAAACTCGAGCACGGTCGTTTGAGCCTGGGGAATTAGTTTTGGTGTTGGGTACTGATTCGGATAACTTCCTTGAACCCAGGTATAAGGGGCCTTGGAAGGTGTTGAGGAAGTTATCCGATCTTAATTATGAAATAGAAGCTCCCGGGACCAAACGAAAGTGTCGAATTTTTCACATTAACCGACTGAAACCTTATGTCTCTAGTAGATCTGATACTTTGGAAACCGGGTATGAATCAGTTTCTTTGGTGGCAGAGGTGCCTCCTGATGGATCTGAGGAAATAATTAATCAAGTACCTTCGGATGCTCTATCTAAGAATGTGCAATGTTTGGATGGGCTGGATGAGCATCTGAAGCATCTTGATCTAAATCAAAGAAGGGAAATGGAAAGTTTAATTCATTCTTTTTCAGATTTGGTTAGAGACTCTCCCGGATTGACTAGTTTAATTGAACATGATGTGGTAGTAGGAGAAGCTTCACCAATTAAACAAAGCCCTTATAGACTAAATCCCACTAAAATGGATATAGTCAATAAGGAAATAGAATATATGTTAAAGCATGATTTGATACAACCTTCTGTTAGTCCTTGGAGCTCCCCTATAGTATTGGTAAAGAAATCCGATGGACAGTATAGGATGTGCGTCGACTATCGTAAGGTTAATACGCATACTAAAAATGATTCCTTTCCCCTTCCTAGAATTGACGACTGCATAGACCGCATTGGTTTCGCAAAATATATCACAAAATTGGATTTGCTCAAGGGCTACTGGCA
This sequence comes from Palaemon carinicauda, assembly GCF_036898095.1. NCBI lineage: Eukaryota > Metazoa > Arthropoda > Malacostraca > Decapoda > Palaemonidae > Palaemon > Palaemon carinicauda. Next base: position 51,464,364 of record NC_090756.1, read on the forward strand.
AGTTCCTTTGTCGGATCGAGCGAGAGAGATTTCAGCATTTGTCACCCCATTCGGCTTGTATGAATGCAAGGTCATGCCTTTTGGGATGAGGAATGCTGCTTGTACTTTTCAAAGATTAATGAACAGTGTGGTCTGTGGATTAGAAGGTACTGAGATTTACATTGATGATCTTGTTGTCCACAGTAATGATTGGAAAATTCATTTACTCAGATTACGTAATGTTTTTGAAGCTCTCCGTGCTGCGGGTTTAGTCATTAACCTCGCTAAATGCGAATTTGGTAAGGCTAAAGTTGTGTATCTGGGTCATGAGGTTGGTCTGGGTCATATAGCCCCAAAACAGGCTAACGTCGAGGCTATAACTAATTTAAAGAGACCGTGCAATGTCCGAGAAGTTCGAAATGTGTTGGGTATGATGGGCTATTATAGAAGGTTCGTTAGGAACTTTTCTGACATTGCCCGTCCCCTGAATGATCTTTTACAAAAAAGTAAGAAATTCTTTTGGACTAGTGATTGTGAAGAAGCATTCATAAGAATCAAGACTATTCTCATGTCTAAACCTATTTTGGTTTCTCCGAATTTTCAAGCTCCCTTTATAATTGCAGTTGACGCTAGTGATATAGGTATTGGAGGAGTTCTCTTTCAAAGGGGTGAAGACAGGGAGGTGTACCCAATATCCTACTACAGCAAAAAGTTGTTAACGGCAGAGCGTAAGTATTCAACTATTGAGAAAGAGGCTCTCGCCCTGATCCGTACCATATCTCATTTTAAACCATACTTAACTAATCTTTCTTTTCCAGTGGAGGTATGGACGGATCATAATCCGTTAGTGTTTATTGAACGGATGAAAGGGTCTAACCAAAGAATTTTAAGCTGGGCCTTGCAACTGCAAGAGCTCAACTTGGTAATTAAGCATATTAAAGGATCTGATAATAAGATCCCGGACACCTTGTCTAGGATGTAAAGTGTTTTTTTTTTTTTTTTTTTTTTTTTTTGGACTCCCTGCCTCTTTCGCCCTGCTCGTTCCTCTTTGTGTTCATTTAGTGAAAGCAAGTGCTAACTTTATGGTTTATTCCGACATCGTTCCGTTGTTTCGTTTATTTATGCGATATTTTTTTTTTTTTTTTTGGCCAGTGTTTTTAGTTTAAGTATTAGCTGTAAGAAATATTCTGTTCTATATTAGTCTTAGTTTCTTATTAGCAGATAGATAGCTCTTTGTGCCATTTATTATGACTTTAAGTTTTAGCAAAGACTTTTGGAATTTCGGAACTTTATCATTTTCTGTGATTTAATACATTTTGCTCTTGGCTTTAGGTTTTTTTTTCAGGTTCTGTGTTTAATTAGACTGTTTATATCTTGGTATGTTTGAGTTATATTTAATGCTGACCTTTTTGTTTCAGGATGTGTAATGCACCATTGTGTGTACTGTATTAGATAATCCTATGCATGTTTATATTAAGGTTATCTTTACTTTTGAGATTTATTTTATTTTTAGATTTAATTGATTCTTTAGGATGTATAAAAATTTTTACTCTATTTGATAAAAAAAAATTTTGTAGGGGGAGAAAGGTATTAGATTAAAGTAAATTCATTATAATTTGATTATAAGTTGTTAATACTTTTCCAACCTTTTGATCTTGTTTTAGTTTTAAGTTTATTCAATTTTTTTTTGGTTTAATGAACTCTGTAAGAGAGTCATATGACTGCACAGTTTTGCTTTGTTTACCACCTTCTCCCCCGGTATTAGTGAACCACTGAAGTGCCTTTTTAACGATCGTTGTTTTCTTTCCTATGAGCTGTGTTGACTCGAGTGGAAGGCTTGATCGGATAGTGTTGATAAGTGACGGGCAGTTCGAGTTCCTCCTCACAGCCTGACGCTTTGCCACTTCCTTTGGGGAATATTTGGAGTTTTTGGAATCACGTCCTTTGATACTTTGTGTGTGGTCGCTGGTGTTTGTCACCCGCGGCATTCATCAGCCACGTCCCTTCCCTCGTTCGTCGGAGGATTTACGAACGAGTTGGCACGGCGTGCGAGATCCGTTGACGTCCCGGATTCTCGGAGGCTACCACCCTTAGTGTTCCCGTGGCATTTTGGATTGCCTTCAGGCATTGCAGCTTGATCCAGTTGACCTGCTCATCAGCGTCAGTGAGTTCTTGGAACTCGTGGAGATACGTAGGGCGGCATACTACAGGTATGAGATATTTTCATTGTTATTTACGACGATCGTGGATCGCCGAGTACCTGTAGGTGTGCACGCCCTTGTTTGCAGTACGGTCTTCTGGACCTTGGGTGGCCTGATGGGACAATCTACCAAGCTGTTTGTGATGGTTCCCTTTGTATAATTTGTAAGATAATTATTTTCATAATTCATTGTTTATTAAGTTAAGTTTAACGTTTAAGTTAATTTGTTTGTGCTAGGTAGGAGTAATATTAAGTTTCCCACTTATGTTCTCTTTCTTCCTTCTACCTATCTTAGTTTGTTAGGTTAGTTTTTCTGGCCAGTGATTTTGAAAGGTAGCTGCCTGAAATGTTGTATTTACAATCTTCCTATTTCTTAGCCTAGGGATTAACTTAGTTGTAGGTGATCTTTTTAAGATCTTAAGGTTGGTTTTCCCTCAATTTGGATATTCATTTATTTTGCTTGTTATTGTTACCAACCCATTATTTTTTGTGTTTGTAAATAAATATTGTAACTTTTGTTGAGGTGTTTGTTCTTTTGTTCCCAAATTGCTGTGTTACATTTTTACTGACCGCAAATTTCTGATTAGAAAGAACCCTTGAAATTACGGCCGTAAACACGGTCGTAACAATCTGGCGACCTTGCCAGGATTTGCGCTCGGGTGTACACAGTAGTTGGAACTTTGGAACGCTCCTCATTGGGGGTTATAGTATTTATTTTTTTTTTAAATACCTTTCCCTCCTATCACTATGGCTAATTTGGATGACTTTGAGTTTAGTCCTGCAGAGTTTTTAGGGTCAGCCGACTGTATTAGTCATTTACCAATACTAGGTAAGGAATATCTGGTTAGTTGTGCTAGATGGTTGGGTACTCCTTTCAAAGGGACTGATACAAAGAGGAAATTGCTAATAATGGTAAAGAACTGTGTCATGCAAGGTTTGGCTGAGGCTGAAGGATTACTTGATGAAAATATTAGTGATAGAGGTAGTGAATTAGGAAATGATGATAGGGTAGTTGCAGATGATAATGGCATTAGTGGTGGTGCAGGTTTTTCATTATTTGACGATCCTCCTCAGACTGGAGTTATTTATGAAGGTCCGGCTAATTTGCTGCCAAAGGGAAATATAACCACAAACCCTTTCTTTTCTGAAGAGAATTTAGGGCCAGCAGTTCCTACTATTCCTGTAAATTCTAATTCCAAGGAAATTCAGGAATATGACTTAATTTGTAAAAGGATAGAGTTTTTGAAATTAGAACATGCGGAGAACGAGAGGGTGAGGAGGCATGAGATAGAGATGGCCAACATTAATTTGGAAATGGCTAGGTTACAGGGGGCTCCAAACCAATTTAGTACCCCACGAGGTAGCCAGCCTGAAAGGTTTAATATTGGGGCTGCATTAAAATTGGTCCCCATTTTTGATGAAAGAAATGTTCCAGAATTCTTCAAGGCCTTTGAGAGGGTGTCTACACGATTGTCTTGGCCACCAGAGATGTGGACGGTGCTAATCCAGTGTAAATTGGTAGGCAAGGCAATCAGGGTATATAATGCCTTAGAGGAAGGGATAGCCAGGGATTATCACAAGGTAAAGGCACTAATTTTAAAAGCGTATGATTTGGTCCCTGAGGCATACAGATTAAAGTTTAGAAATTTTAATAAACATCCTTCCTTATCGTATGTAGAATTTGCCAGGTTCAAGGAGGAACAGTTTGACGACTGGTTGAAAAGTCGTCAAGTTGTCACTTTTTCTTCCTTGAGAGAACTAATGCTTTTGGAGGAGTTTAAGAAATCTTGCTCCAAAGAACTAAGAATTTATTTGGAAGAAGTAAAGGTCACTAATTTAGGTAAGGCAGCTCAAGTGGCTGACGAATTTGTCTTGACTCGTAGAGCAGGTTCAGGCAATTTCGTCAGCAAAGATAAAAGTAATAATGTAGTAGAGTCAGCGAATTTTCATAAAGGAATAAGATGTGATAATAATAAGCCTAAGAATTCAGTGGTTCAAAATAATTTCCAAGCTAGTAACAATGGAAGATTCACGGGTAAACCTGGTACTCGTGTATTTTCCAATGTAGGTAGTACTGGAACGAGAAACAATAATGTGAAGACTTGTTTCTGGTGTAAGAAACCCGGTCATTTCCAGGCTCAATGTCAAGCCAGAACAAATTATCTTCAAAAAAATAATCCTGTGGCTTTAATGCCAAGTACATCTCCTGACGTAAAATTACCCATAATTAGTAGTGATACTGGTAGTAATTGTACGCCTGGAGAGGGAAATAATAATCCACAGGAATGACTGAAGTATGATAAATACATATGGCCTGGTAAAGTAATATATAATTCTGTCACTATTGATGTTAAGTTTTTGAGAGATACAGGGTCTGCTCGTTCGTTAGTGCTGGAAAGCAGTTTGAAGGGTTTGGTGAAGTATTCAGGGAACTTTATTGTTCTGGGAGGTTTCCCGAACACAATAGTTTCGGCTCTTTTAGCAGAGGTAATGTTGTCATTCCCTGGGTATTATGGAAAGATCGAGTTGGCCGTTGTTGAGAGTCTTCCTATAGCTGGTATTGATGGCATATTAGGAAATGATATGGTTAATAGTGATGGCCAGGAATTATTTCCAATATTGTCAATCAATAAGTGTCCAGTGGCGGTTACCACTAGAGCTGCAGCAAGAGCTGCAGACTTATTAAATAATGATGAAGAGTTAAATTTGAGTAGTTTAGAGGTAGATGTAGATGTAGGAAGACCCGGGTCAGTAGTAAGTAATGTAGTAAGTAGTGATAATATAATTCCAGATTGGGATCGAACAGCTTTTATTGAAGCCCAGAAAAGAGAGTATAATTTTAATTTGGGTGATACTTCTGACTTGACAAAGCCTCGATTCTTTGTAAAAAAGGGCCTGTTATATAGGGTGAGTCGTCCCCTGGTTGCTAATGATTCCCAAATATCTCGTACTGAGCAAATAGTGGTGCCTTCTCACTTTAAGAGACAAATATTAAATATATCTCATGATGATGCATTCTCTGGTCATTTTGGTGTCTGGAAGACGTTCCGTCGGTTGGCTAAATGTTTTTGGTGGCCAGGAATGAAATCGTCTGTAAAACAATATGTGAAAGAATGTCCAGTGTGCCAAGTGGTAGGTAAACCTAATCAGACAATTGTAAAAGCACCTTTATATCCTATACCAGCTATTGGCGAGCCATTTAGTGAGCTAGTAGTTGATATAGTAGGTCCCCTGCCTAAAACTAAAACAGGTTTTGTATATTTACTGACTGTGATGGATCGGGCATCGCGATTTCCCGAAGCCATTCCCATGAAGAAAATCACGTCTAAGGCTGTATTTGATCAATTGGTAATTTTCTTTTCGAGGTATGGAATCCCTCGTAAGATACAAACTGATTGTGGAACTAATTTTACTAGTAAGGAATTTCGAAGTAAGTGTGCAGGTCTGGCCATTCTGCACACTACTAGTGTTCCTTACCACCCAGAAAGTCAGGGAGTGGTGGAAAGATTCCATCAAACTCTTAAATCAATTTTCAGGAGATTTTGCTATGAGCATGGAGAGGAATGGGATAAGGGTCTTCCTTTTGCTCTCTTTGCTCTTAGAAGTCATCCAAATTCATCCACGGGCGTGGCTCCTTTTGAGTTAGTCTTTGGACATAAAATAAGGGGTCCTTTAGAAATTCTATATGAAATTTTGGAGTCCGATCAAATAAAGGAGACGAATGTGGGTGAATTTGTTGATAACCTTAAAGAAAAACTTTCTAGCGCCTGGAAGTTTGCTAGAGAAAATTTAGCTAACTCTCAGGCTGCTATGAAAAGTAATTATGACAAGAAAACTCGAGCACGGTCGTTTGAGCCTGGGGAATTAGTTTTGGTGTTGGGTACTGATTCGGATAACTTCCTTGAACCCAGGTATAAGGGGCCTTGGAAGGTGTTGAGGAAGTTATCCGATCTTAATTATGAAATAGAAGCTCCCGGGACCAAACGAAAGTGTCGAATTTTTCACATTAACCGACTGAAACCTTATGTCTCTAGTAGATCTGATACTTTGGAAACCGGGTATGAATCAGTTTCTTTGGTGGCAGAGGTGCCTCCTGATGGATCTGAGGAAATAATTAATCAAGTACCTTCGGATGCTCTATCTAAGAATGTGCAATGTTTGGATGGGCTGGATGAGCATCTGAAGCATCTTGATCTAAATCAAAGAAGGGAAATGGAAAGTTTAATTCATTCTTTTTCAGATTTGGTTAGAGACTCTCCCGGATTCACTAGTTTAATTGAACATGATGTGGTAGTAGGAGAAGCTTCACCAATTAAACAAAGCCCTTATAGACTAAATCCCACTAAAATGGATATAGTCAATAAGGAAATAGAATATATGTTAAAGCATGATTTGATACAACCTTCTGTTAGTCCTTGGAGCTCCCCTATAGTATTGGTAAAGAAATCCGATGGACAGTATCGGATGTGCGTCGACTATCGTAAGGTTAATACGCATACTAAAAATGATTCCTTTCCCCTTCCTAGAATTGACGACTGCATAGACCGCATTGGTTTCGCAAAGTATATCACAAAATTGGATTTGCTCAAGGGCTACTGGCAAGTTCCTTTGTCGGATCGAGCGAGAGAGATTTCAGCATTTGTCACCCCATTCGGCTTGTATGAATGCAAGGTAATGCCTTTTGGGATGAGGAATGCTGCTTGTACTTTTCAAAGATTAATGAACAGTGTGGTCTGTGGATTAGAAGGTACTGAGATTTACATTGATGATCTTGTTGTCCACAGTAATGATTGGAAAATTCATTTACTCAGATTACGTAATGTTTTTGAAGCTCTCCGTGCTGCGGGTTTAGTCATTAACCTCGCTAAATGCGAATTTGGTAAGGCTAAAGTTGTGTATCTGGGTCATGAGGTTGGTCTGGGTCATATAGCCCCAAAACAGGCTAACGTCGAGGCTATAACTAATTTAAAGAGACCGTGCAATGTCCGAGAAGTTCGAAATGTGTTGGGTATGATGGGCTATTATAGAAGGTTCGTTAGGAACTTTTCTGACATTGCCCGTCCCCTGAATGATCTTTTACAAAAAAGTAAGAAATTCTTTTGGACTAGTGATTGTGAAGAAGCATTCATAAGAATCAAGACTATTCTCATGTCTAAACCTATTTTGGTTTCTCCGAATTTTCAAGCTCCCTTTATAATTGCAGTTGACGCTAGTGATATAGGTATTGGAGGAGTTCTCTTTCAAAGGGGTGAAGACAGGGAGGTGTACCCAATATCCTACTACAGCAAAAAGTTGTTAACGGCAGAGCGTAAGTATTCAACTATTGAGAAAGAGGCTCTCGCCCTGATCCGTACCATATCTCATTTTAAACCATACTTAACTAATCTTTCTTTTCCAGTGGAGGTATGGACGGATCATAATCCGTTAGTGTTTATTGAACGGATGAAAGGGTCTAACCAAAGAATTTTAAGCTGGGCCTTGCAACTGCAAGAGCTCAACTTGGTAATTAAGCATATTAAAGGATCTGATAATAAGATCCCGGACACCTTGTCTAGGATGTAAAGTGTTTTTTTTTTTTTTTTTTTTTTTTTTTTGGACTCCCTGCCTCTTTCGCCCTGCTCGTTCCTCTTTGTGTTCATTTAGTGAAAGCAAGTGCTAACTTTATGGTTTATTCCGACATCGTTCCGTTGTTTCGTTTATTTATGCGATATTTTTTTTTTTTTTTTTGGCCAGTGTTTTTAGTTTAAGTATTAGCTGTAAGAAATATTCTGTTCTATATTAGTCTTAGTTTCTTATTAGCAGATAGATAGCTCTTTGTGCCATTTATTATGACTTTAAGTTTTAGCAAAGACTTTTGGAATTTCGGAACTTTATCATTTTCTGTGATTTAATACATTTTGCTCTTGGCTTTAGGTTTTTTTTTCAGGTTCTGTGTTTAATTAGACTGTTTATATCTTGGTATGTTTGAGTTATATTTAATGCTGACCTTTTTGTTTCAGGATGTGTAATGCACCATTGTGTGTACTGTATTAGATAATCCTATGCATGTTTATATTAAGGTTATCTTTACTTTTGAGATTTATTTTATTTTTAGATTTAATTGATTCTTTAGGATGTATAAAAATTTTTACTCTATTTGATAAAAAAAAATTTTGTAGGGGGAGAAAGGTATTAGATTAAAGTAAATTCATTATAATTTGATTATAAGTTGTTAATACTTTTCCAACCTTTTGATCTTGTTTTAGTTTTAAGTTTATTCAAGTTTTTTTTGGTTTAATGAACTCTGTAAGAGAGTCATATGACTGCACAGTTTTGCTTTGTTTACCACCTTCTCCCCCGGTATTAGTGAACCTCTGAAGTGCCTTTTTAACGATCGTTGTTTTCTTTCCTATGAGCTGTGTTGACTCGAGTGGAAGGCTTGATCGGATAGTGTTGATAAGTGACGGGCAGTTCGAGTTCCTCCTCACAGCCTGACGCTTTGCCACTTCCTTTGGGGAATATTTGGAGTTTTTGGAATCACGTCCTTTGATACTTTGTGTGTGGTCGCTGGTGTTTGTCACCCGCGGCATTCATCAGCCACGTCCCTTCCCTCGTTCGTCGGAGGATTTACGAACGAGTTGGCACGGCGTGCGAGATCCGTTGACGTCCCGGATTCTCGGAGGCTACCACCCTTAGTGTTCCCGTGGCATTTTGGATTGCCTTCAGGCATTGCAGCTTGATCCAGTTGACCTGCTCATCAGCGTCAGTGAGTTCTTGGAACTCGTGGAGATACGTAGGGCGGCATACTACAGGTATGAGATATTTTCATTGTTATTTACGACGATCGTGGATCGCCGAGTACCTGTAGGTGTGCACGCCCTTGTTTGCAGTACGGTCTTCTGGACCTTGGGTGGCCTGATGGGACAATCTACCAAGCTGTTTGTGATGGTTCCCTTTGTATAATTTGTAAGATAATTATTTTCATAATTCATTGTTTATTAAGTTAAGTTTAACGTTTAAGTTAATTTGTTTGTGCTAGGTAGGAGTAATATTAAGTTTCCCACTTATGTTCTCTTTCTTCCTTCTACCTATCTTAGTTTGTTAGGTTAGTTTTTCTGGCCAGTGATTTTGAAAGGTAGCTGCCTGAAATGTTGTATTTACAATCTTCCTATTTCTTAGCCTAGGGATTAACTTAGTTGTAGGTGATCTTTTTAAGATCTTAAGGTTGGTTTTCCCTCAATTTGTATATTCATTTATTTTGCTTGTTATTGTTACCAACCCATTATTTTTTGTGTTTGTAAATAAATATTGTAACTTTTGTTGAGGTGTTTGTTCTTTTGTTCCCAAATTGCTGTGTTACATTTTTACTGACCGCAAATTTCTGATTAGAAAGAACCCTTGAAATTACGGCCGTAAACACGGTCGTAACAATCTGGCGACCTTGCCAGGATTTGCGCTCGGGTGTACACAGTAGTTGGAACTTTGGAACGCTCCTCATTGGGGGTTATAGTATTTATTTTTTTTTTAAATACCTTTCCCTCCTATCACTATGGCTAATTTGGATGACTTTGAGTTTAGTCCTGCAGAGTTTTTAGGGTCAGCCGACTGTATTAGTCATTTACCAATACTAGGTAAGGAATATCTGGTTAGTTGTGCTAGATGGTTGGGTACTCCTTTCAAAGGGACTGATACAAAGAGGAAATTGCTAATAATGGTAAAGAACTGTGTCATGCAAGGTTTGGCTGAGGCTGAAGGATTACTTGATGAAAATATTAGTGATAGAGGTAGTGAATTAGGAAATGATGATAGGGTAGTTGCAGATGATAATGGCATTAGTGGTGGTGCAGGTTTTTCATTATTTGACGATCCTCCTCAGACTGGAGTTATTTATGAAGGTCCGGCTAATTTGCTGCCAAAGGGAAATATAACCACAAACCCTTTCTTTTCTGAAGAGAATTTAGGGCCAGCAGTTCCTACTATTCCTGTAAATTCTAATTCCAAGGAAATTCAGGAATATGACTTAATTTGTAAAAGGATAGAGTTTTTGAAATTAGAACATGCGGAGAACGAGAGGGTGAGGAGGCATGAGATAGAGATGGCCAACATTAATTTGGAAATGGCTAGGTTACAGGGGGCTCCAAACCAATTTAGTACCCCACGAGGTAGCCAGCCTGAAAGGTTTAATATTGGGGCTGCATTAAAATTGGTCCCCATTTTTGATGAAAGAAATGTTCCAGAATTCTTCAAGGCCTTTGAGAGGGTGTCTACACGATTGTCTTGGCCACCAGAGATGTGGACGGTGCTAATCCAGTGTAAATTGGTAGGCAAGGCAATCAGGGTATATAATGCCTTAGAGGAAGGGATAGCCAGGGATTATCACAAGGTAAAGGCACTAATTTTAAAAGCGTATGATTTGGTCCCTGAGGCATACAGATTAAAGTTTAGAAATTTTAATAAACATCCTTCCTTATCGTATGTAGAATTTGCCAGGTTCAAGGAGGAACAGTTTGACGACTGGTTGAAAAGTCGTCAAGTTGTCACTTTTTCTTCCTTGAGAGAACTAATGCTTTTGGAGGAGTTTAAGAAATCTTGCTCCAAAGAACTAAGAATTTATTTGGAAGAAGTAAAGGTCACTAATTTAGGTAAGGCAGCTCAAGTGGCTGACGAATTTGTCTTGACTCGTAGAGCAGGTTCAGGCAATTTCGTCAGCAAAGATAAAAGTAATAATGTAGTAGAGTCAGCGAATTTTCATAAAGGAATAAGATGTGATAATAATAAGCCTAAGAATTCAGTGGTTCAAAATAATTTCCAAGCTAGTAACAATGGAAGATTCACGGGTAAACCTGGTACTCGTGTATTTTCCAATGTAGGTAGTACTGGAACGAGAAACAATAATGTGAAGACTTGTTTCTGGTGTAAGAAACCCGGTCATTTCCAGGCTCAATGTCAAGCCAGAACAAATTATCTTCAAAAAAATAATCCTGTGGCTTTAATGCCAAGTACATCTCCTGACGTAAAATTACCCATAATTAGTAGTGATACTGGTAGTAATTGTACGCCTGGAGAGGGAAATAATAATCCACAGGAATGACTGAAGTATGATAAATACATATGGCCTGGTAAAGTAATATATAATTCTGTCACTATTGATGTTAAGTTTTTGAGAGATACAGGGTCTGCTCGTTCGTTAGTGCTGGAAAGCAGTTTGAAGGGTTTGGTGAAGTATTCAGGGAACTTTATTGTTCTGGGAGGTTTCCCGAACACAATAGTTTCGGCTCTTTTAGCAGAGGTAATGTTGTCATTCCCTGGGTATTATGGAAAGATCGAGTTGGCCGTTGTTGAGAGTCTTCCTATAGCTGGTATTGATGGCATATTAGGAAATGATATGGTTAATAGTGATGGCCAGGAATTATTTCCAATATTGTCAATCAATAAGTGTCCAGTGGCGGTTACCACTAGAGCTGCAGCAAGAGCTGCAGACTTATTAAATAATGATGAAGAGTTAAATTTGAGTAGTTTAGAGGTAGATGTAGATGTAGGAAGACCCGGGTCAGTAGTAAGTAATGTAGTAAGTAGTGATAATATAATTCCAGATTGGGATCGAACAGCTTTTATTGAAGCCCAGAAAAGAGAGTATAATTTTAATTTGGGTGATACTTCTGACTTGACAAAGCCTCGATTCTTTGTAAAAAAGGGCCTGTTATATAGGGTGAGTCGTCCCCTGGTTGCTAATGATTCCCAAATATCTCGTACTGAGCAAATAGTGGTGCCTTCTCACTTTAAGAGACAAATATTAAATATATCTCATGATGATGCATTCTCTGGTCATTTTGGTGTCTGGAAGACGTTCCGTCGGTTGGCTAAATGTTTTTGGTGGCCAGGAATGAAATCGTCTGTAAAACAATATGTGAAAGAATGTCCAGTGTGCCAAGTGGTAGGTAAACCTAATCAGACAATTGTAAAAGCACCTTTATATCCTATACCAGCTATTGGCGAGCCATTTAGTGAGCTAGTAGTTGATATAGTAGGTCCCCTGCCTAAAACTAAAACAGGTTTTGTATATTTACTGACTGTGATGGATCGGGCATCGCGATTTCCCGAAGCCATTCCCATGAAGAAAATCACGTCTAAGGCTGTATTTGATCAATTGGTAATTTTCTTTTCGAGGTATGGAATCCCTCGTAAGATACAAACTGATTGTGGAACTAATTTTACTAGTAAGGAATTTCGAAGTAAGTGTGCAGGTCTGGCCATTCTGCACACTACTAGTGTTCCTTACCACCCAGAAAGTCAGGGAGTGGTGGAAAGATTCCATCAAACTCTTAAATCAATTTTCAGGAGATTTTGCTATGAGCATGGAGAGGAATGGGATAAGGGTCTTCCTTTTGCTCTCTTTGCTCTTAGAAGTCATCCAAATTCATCCACGGGCGTGGCTCCTTTTGAGTTAGTCTTTGGACATAAAATAAGGGGTCCTTTAGAAATTCTATATGAAATTTTGGAGTCCGATCAAATAAAGGAGACGAATGTGGGTGAATTTGTTGATAACCTTAAAGAAAAACTTTCTAGCGCCTGGAAGTTTGCTAGAGAAAATTTAGCTAACTCTCAGGCTGCTATGAAAAGTAATTATGACAAGAAAACTCGAGCACGGTCGTTTGAGCCTGGGGAATTAGTTTTGGTGTTGGGTACTGATTCGGATAACTTCCTTGAACCCAGGTATAAGGGGCCTTGGAAGGTGTTGAGGAAGTTATCCGATCTTAATTATGAAATAGAAGCTCCCGGGACCAAACGAAAGTGTCGAATTTTTCACATTAACCGACTGAAACCTTATGTCTCTAGTAGATCTGATACTTTGGAAACCGGGTATGAATCAGTTTCTTTGGTGGCAGAGGTGCCTCCTGATGGATCTGAGGAAATAATTAATCAAGTACCTTCGGATGCTCTATCTAAGAATGTGCAATGTTTGGATGGGCTGGATGAGCATCTGAAGCATCTTGATCTAAATCAAAGAAGGGAAATGGAAAGTTTAATTCATTCTTTTTCAGATTTGGTTAGAGACTCTCCCGGATTCACTAGTTTAATTGAACATGATGTGGTAGTAGGAGAAGCTTCACCAATTAAACAAAGCCCTTATAGACTAAATCCCACTAAAATGGATATAGTCAATAAGGAAATAGAATATATGTTAAAGCATGATTTGATACAACCTTCTGTTAGTCCTTGGAGCTCCCCTATAGTATTGGTAAAGAAATCCGATGGACAGTATCGGATGTGCGTCGACTATCGTAAGGTTAATACGCATACTAAAAATGATTCCTTTCCCCTTCCTAGAATTGACGACTGCATAGACCGCATTGGTTTCGCAAAGTATATCACAAAATTGGATTTGCTCAAGGGCTACTGGCAAGTTCCTTTGTCGGATCGAGCGAGAGAGATTTCAGCATTTGTCACCCCATTCGGCTTGTATGAATGCAAGGTAATGCCTTTTGGGATGAGGAATGCTGCTTGTACTTTTCAAAGATTAATGAACAGTGTGGTCTGTGGATTAGAAGGTACTGAGATTTACATTGATGATCTTGTTGTCCACAGTAATGATTGGAAAATTCATTTACTCAGATTACGTAATGTTTTTGAAGCTCTCCGTGCTGCGGGTTTAGTCATTAACCTCGCTAAATGCGAATTTGGTAAGGCTAAAGTTGTGTATCTGGGTCATGAGGTTGGTCTGGGTCATATAGCCCCAAAACAGGCTAACGTCGAGGCTATAACTAATTTAAAGAGACCGTGCAATGTCCGAGAAGTTCGAAATGTGTTGGGTATGATGGGCTATTATAGAAGGTTCGTTAGGAACTTTTCTGACATTGCCCGTCCCCTGAATGATCTTTTACAAAAAAGTAAGAAATTCTTTTGGACTAGTGATTGTGAAGAAGCATTCATAAGAATCAAGACTATTCTCATGTCTAAACCTATTTTGGTTTCTCCGAATTTTCAAGCTCCCTTTATAATTGCAGTTGACGCTAGTGATATAGGTATTGGAGGAGTTCTCTTTCAAAGGGGTGAAGACAGGGAGGTGTACCCAATATCCTACTACAGCAAAAAGTTGTTAACGGCAGAGCGTAAGTATTCAACTATTGAGAAAGAGGCTCTCGCCCTGATCCGTACCATATCTCATTTTAAACCATACTTAACTAATCTTTCTTTTCCAGTGGAGGTATGGACGGATCATAATCCGTTAGTGTTTATTGAACGGATGAAAGGGTCTAACCAAAGAATTTTAAGCTGGGCCTTGCAACTGCAAGAGCTCAACTTGGTAATTAAGCATATTAAAGGATCTGATAATAAGATCCCGGACACCTTGTCTAGGATGTAAAGTGTTTTTTTTTTTTTTTTTTTTTTTTTTTTGGACTCCCTGCCTCTTTCGCCCTGCTCGTTCCTCTTTGTGTTCATTTAGTGAAAGCAAGTGCTAACTTTATGGTTTATTCCGACATCGTTCCGTTGTTTCGTTTATTTATGCGATATTTTTTTTTTTTTTTTGGCCAGTGTTTTTAGTTTAAGTATTAGCTGTAAGAAATATTCTGTTCTATATTAGTCTTAGTTTCTTATTAGCAGATAGATAGCTCTTTGTGCCATTTATTATGACTTTAAGTTTTAGCAAAGACTTTTGGAATTTCGGAACTTTATCATTTTCTGTGATTTAATACATTTTGCTCTTGGCTTTAGGTTTTTTTTTCAGGTTCTGTGTTTAATTAGACTGTTTATATCTTGGTATGTTTGAGTTATATTTAATGCTGACCTTTTTGTTTCAGGATGTGTAATGCACCATTGTGTGTACTGTATTAGATAATCCTATGCATGTTTATATTAAGGTTATCTTTACTTTTGAGATTTATTTTATTTTTAGATTTAATTGATTCTTTAGGATGTATAAAAATTTTTACTCTATTTGATAAAAAAAAATTTTGTAGGGGGAGAAAGGTATTAGATTAAAGTAAATTCATTATAATTTGATTATAAGTTGTTAATACTTTTCCAACCTTTTGATCTTGTTTTAGTTTTAAGTTTATTCAAGTTTTTTTTGGTTTAATGAACTCTGTAAGAGAGTCATATGACTGCACAGTTTTGCTTTGTTTACCACCTTCTCCCCCGGTATTAGTGAACCTCTGAAGTGCCTTTTTAACGATCGTTGTTTTCTTTCCTATGAGCTGTGTTGACTCGAGTGGAAGGCTTGATCGGATAGTGTTGATAAGTGACGGGCAGTTCGAGTTCCTCCTCACAGCCTGACGCTTTGCCACTTCCTTTGGGGAATATTTGGAGTTTTTGGAATCACGTCCTTTGATACTTTGTGTGTGGTCGCTGGTGTTTGTCACCCGCGGCATTCATCAGCCACGTCCCTTCCCTCGTTCGTCGGAGGATTTACGAACGAGTTGGCACGGCGTGCGAGATCCGTTGACGTCCCGGATTCTCGGAGGCTACCACCCTTAGTGTTCCCGTGGCATTTTGGATTGCCTTCAGGCATTGCAGCTTGATCCAGTTGACCTGCTCATCAGCGTCAGTGAGTTCTTGGAACTCGTGGAGATACGTAGGGCGGCATACTACAGGTATGAGATATTTTCATTGTTATTTACGACGATCGTGGATCGCCGAGTACCTGTAGGTGTGCACGCCCTTGTTTGCAGTACGGTCTTCTGGACCTTGGGTGGCCTGATGGGACAATCTACCAAGCTGTTTGTGATGGTTCCCTTTGTATAATTTGTAAGATAATTATTTTCATAATTCATTGTTTATTAAGTTAAGTTTAACGTTTAAGTTAATTTGTTTGTGCTAGGTAGGAGTAATATTAAGTTTCCCACTTATGTTCTCTTTCTTCCTTCTACCTATCTTAGTTTGTTAGGTTAGTTTTTCTGGCCAGTGATTTTGAAAGGTAGCTGCCTGAAATGTTGTATTTACAATCTTCCTATTTCTTAGCCTAGGGATTAACTTAGTTGTAGGTGATCTTTTTAAGATCTTAAGGTTGGTTTTCCCTCAATTTGTATATTCATTTATTTTGCTTGTTATTGTTACCAACCCATTATTTTTTGTGTTTGTAAATAAATATTGTAACTTTTGTTGAGGTGTTTGTTCTTTTGTTCCCAAATTGCTGTGTTACATTTTTACTGACCGCAAATTTCTGATTAGAAAGAACCCTTGAAATTACGGCCGTAAACACGGTCGTAACAATCTGGCGACCTTGCCAGGATTTGCGCTCGGGTGTACACAGTAGTTGGAACTTTGGAACGCTCCTCATTGGGGGTTATAGTATTTATTTTTTTTTTAAATACCTTTCCCTCCTATCACTATGGCTAATTTGGATGACTTTGAGTTTAGTCCTGCAGAGTTTTTAGGGTCAGCCGACTGTATTAGTCATTTACCAATACTAGGTAAGGAATATCTGGTTAGTTGTGCTAGATGGTTGGGTACTCCTTTCAAAGGGACTGATACAAAGAGGAAATTGCTAATAATGGTAAAGAACTGTGTCATGCAAGGTTTGGCTGAGGCTGAAGGATTACTTGATGAAAATATTAGTGATAGAGGTAGTGAATTAGGAAATGATGATAGGGTAGTTGCAGATGATAATGGCATTAGTGGTGGTGCAGGTTTTTCATTATTTGACGATCCTCCTCAGACTGGAGTTATTTATGAAGGTCCGGCTAATTTGCTGCCAAAGGGAAATATAACCACAAACCCTTTCTTTTCTGAAGAGAATTTAGGGCCAGCAGTTCCTACTATTCCTGTAAATTCTAATTCCAAGGAAATTCAGGAATATGACTTAATTTGTAAAAGGATAGAGTTTTTGAAATTAGAACATGCGGAGAACGAGAGGGTGAGGAGGCATGAGATAGAGATGGCCAACATTAATTTGGAAATGGCTAGGTTACAGGGGGCTCCAAACCAATTTAGTACCCCACGAGGTAGCCAGCCTGAAAGGTTTAATATTGGGGCTGCATTAAAATTGGTCCCCATTTTTGATGAAAGAAATGTTCCAGAATTCTTCAAGGCCTTTGAGAGGGTGTCTACACGATTGTCTTGGCCACCAGAGATGTGGACGGTGCTAATCCAGTGTAAATTGGTAGGCAAGGCAATCAGGGTATATAATGCCTTAGAGGAAGGGATAGCCAGGGATTATCACAAGGTAAAGGCACTAATTTTAAAAGCGTATGATTTGGTCCCTGAGGCATACAGATTAAAGTTTAGAAATTTTAATAAACATCCTTCCTTATCGTATGTAGAATTTGCCAGGTTCAAGGAGGAACAGTTTGACGACTGGTTGAAAAGTCGTCAAGTTGTCACTTTTTCTTCCTTGAGAGAACTAATGCTTTTGGAGGAGTTTAAGAAATCTTGCTCCAAAGAACTAAGAATTTATTTGGAAGAAGTAAAGGTCACTAATTTAGGTAAGGCAGCTCAAGTGGCTGACGAATTTGTCTTGACTCGTAGAGCAGGTTCAGGCAATTTCGTCAGCAAAGATAAAAGTAATAATGTAGTAGAGTCAGCGAATTTTCATAAAGGAATAAGATGTGATAATAATAAGCCTAAGAATTCAGTGGTTCAAAATAATTTCCAAGCTAGTAACAATGGAAGATTCACGGGTAAACCTGGTACTCGTGTATTTTCCAATGTAGGTAGTACTGGAACGAGAAACAATAATGTGAAGACTTGTTTCTGGTGTAAGAAACCCGGTCATTTCCAGGCTCAATGTCAAGCCAGAACAAATTATCTTCAAAAAAATAATCCTGTGGCTTTAATGCCAAGTACATCTCCTGACGTAAAATTACCCATAATTAGTAGTGATACTGGTAGTAATTGTACGCCTGGAGAGGGAAATAATAATCCACAGGAATGACTGAAGTATGATAAATACATATGGCCTGGTAAAGTAATATATAATTCTGTCACTATTGATGTTAAGTTTTTGAGAGATACAGGGTCTGCTCGTTCGTTAGTGCTGGAAAGCAGTTTGAAGGGTTTGGTGAAGTATTCAGGGAACTTTATTGTTCTGGGAGGTTTCCCGAACACAATAGTTTCGGCTCTTTTAGCAGAGGTAATGTTGTCATTCCCTGGGTATTATGGAAAGATCGAGTTGGCCGTTGTTGAGAGTCTTCCTATAGCTGGTATTGATGGCATATTAGGAAATGATATGGTTAATAGTGATGGCCAGGAATTATTTCCAATATTGTCAATCAATAAGTGTCCAGTGGCGGTTACCACTAGAGCTGCAGCAAGAGCTGCAGACTTATTAAATAATGATGAAGAGTTAAATTTGAGTAGTTTAGAGGTAGATGTAGATGTAGGAAGACCCGGGTCAGTAGTAAGTAATGTAGTAAGTAGTGATAATATAATTCCAGATTGGGATCGAACAGCTTTTATTGAAGCCCAGAAAAGAGAGTATAATTTTAATTTGGGTGATACTTCTGACTTGACAAAGCCTCGATTCTTTGTAAAAAAGGGCCTGTTATATAGGGTGAGTCGTCCCCTGGTTGCTAATGATTCCCAAATATCTCGTACTGAGCAAATAGTGGTGCCTTCTCACTTTAAGAGACAAATATTAAATATATCTCATGATGATGCATTCTCTGGTCATTTTGGTGTCTGGAAGACGTTCCGTCGGTTGGCTAAATGTTTTTGGTGGCCAGGAATGAAATCGTCTGTAAAACAATATGTGAAAGAATGTCCAGTGTGCCAAGTGGTAGGTAAACCTAATCAGACAATTGTAAAAGCACCTTTATATCCTATACCAGCTATTGGCGAGCCATTTAGTGAGCTAGTAGTTGATATAGTAGGTCCCCTGCCTAAAACTAAAACAGGTTTTGTATATTTACTGACTGTGATGGATCGGGCATCGCGATTTCCCGAAGCCATTCCCATGAAGAAAATCACGTCTAAGGCTGTATTTGATCAATTGGTAATTTTCTTTTCGAGGTATGGAATCCCTCGTAAGATACAAACTGATTGTGGAACTAATTTTACTAGTAAGGAATTTCGAAGTAAGTGTGCAGGTCTGGCCATTCTGCACACTACTAGTGTTCCTTACCACCCAGAAAGTCAGGGAGTGGTGGAAAGATTCCATCAAACTCTTAAATCAATTTTCAGGAGATTTTGCTATGAGCATGGAGAGGAATGGGATAAGGGTCTTCCTTTTGCTCTCTTTGCTCTTAGAAGTCATCCAAATTCATCCACGGGCGTGGCTCCTTTTGAGTTAGTCTTTGGACATAAAATAAGGGGTCCTTTAGAAATTCTATATGAAATTTTGGAGTCCGATCAAATAAAGGAGACGAATGTGGGTGAATTTGTTGATAACCTTAAAGAAAAACTTTCTAGCGCCTGGAAGTTTGCTAGAGAAAATTTAGCTAACTCTCAGGCTGCTATGAAAAGTAATTATGACAAGAAAACTCGAGCACGGTCGTTTGAGCCTGGGGAATTAGTTTTGGTGTTGGGTACTGATTCGGATAACTTCCTTGAACCCAGGTATAAGGGGCCTTGGAAGGTGTTGAGGAAGTTATCCGATCTTAATTATGAAATAGAAGCTCCCGGGACCAAACGAAAGTGTCGAATTTTTCACATTAACCGACTGAAACCTTATGTCTCTAGTAGATCTGATACTTTGGAAACCGGGTATGAATCAGTTTCTTTGGTGGCAGAGGTGCCTCCTGATGGATCTGAGGAAATAATTAATCAAGTACCTTCGGATGCTCTATCTAAGAATGTGCAATGTTTGGATGGGCTGGATGAGCATCTGAAGCATCTTGATCTAAATCAAAGAAGGGAAATGGAAAGTTTAATTCATTCTTTTTCAGATTTGGTTAGAGACTCTCCCGGATTCACTAGTTTAATTGAACATGATGTGGTAGTAGGAGAAGCTTCACCAATTAAACAAAGCCCTTATAGACTAAATCCCACTAAAATGGATATAGTCAATAAGGAAATAGAATATATGTTAAAGCATGATTTGATACAACCTTCTGTTAGTCCTTGGAGCTCCCCTATAGTATTGGTAAAGAAATCCGATGGACAGTATCGGATGTGCGTCGACTATCGTAAGGTTAATACGCATACTAAAAATGATTCCTTTCCCCTTCCTAGAATTGACGACTGCATAGACCGCATTGGTTTCGCAAAGTATATCACAAAATTGGATTTGCTCAAGGGCTACTGGCAAGTTCCTTTGTCGGATCGAGCGAGAGAGATTTCAGCATTTGTCACCCCATTCGGCTTGTATGAATGCAAGGTAATGCCTTTTGGGATGAGGAATGCTGCTTGTACTTTTCAAAGATTAATGAACAGTGTGGTCTGTGGATTAGAAGGTACTGAGATTTACATTGATGATCTTGTTGTCCACAGTAATGATTGGAAAATTCATTTACTCAGATTACGTAATGTTTTTGAAGCTCTCCGTGCTGCGGGTTTAGTCATTAACCTCGCTAAATGCAAATTTGGTAAGGCTAAAGTTGTGTATCTGGGTCATGAGGTTGGTCTGGGTCATATAGCCCCAAAACAGGCTAACGTCGAGGCTATAACTAATTTAAAGAGACCGTGCAATGTCCGAGAAGTTCGAAATGTGTTGTGTATGATGGGCTATTATAGAAGGTTCGTTAGGAACTTTTCTGACATTGCCCGTCCCCTGAATGATCTTTTACAAAAAAGTAAGAAATTCTTTTGGACTAGTGATTGTGAAGAAGCATTCATAAGAATCAAGACTATTCTCATGTCTAAACCTATTTTGGTTTCTCCGAATTTTCAAGCTCCCTTTATAATTGCAGTTGACGCTAGTGATATAGGTATTGGAGGAGTTCTCTTTCAAAGGGGTGAAGACAGGGAGGTGTACCCAATATCCTACTACAGCAAAAAGTTGTTAACGGCAGAGCGTAAGTATTCAACTATTGAGAAAGAGGCTCTCGCCCTGATCCGTACCATATCTCATTTTAAACCATACTTAACTAATCTTTCTTTTCCAGTGGAGGTATGGACGGATCATAATCCGTTAGTGTTTATTGAACGGATGAAAGGGTCTAACCAAAGAATTTTAAGCTGGGCCTTGCAACTGCAAGAGCTCAACTTGGTAATTAAGCATATTAAAGGATCTGATAATAAGATCCCGGACACCTTGTCTAGGATGTAAAGTGTTTTTTTTTTTTTTTTTTTTTTTTTTTTTGGACTCCCTGCCTCTTTCGCCCTGCTCGTTCCTCTTTGTGTTCATTTAGTGAAAGCAAGTGCTAACTTTATGGTTTATTCCGACATCGTTCCGTTGTTTCGTTTATTTATGCGATATTTTTTTTTTTTTTTGGCCAGTGTTTTTAGTTTAAGTATTAGCTGTAAGAAATATTCTGTTCTATATTAGTCTTAGTTTCTTATTAGCAGATAGATAGCTCTTTGTGCCATTTATTATGACTTTAAGTTTTAGCAAAGACTTTTGGAATTTCGGAACTTTATCATTTTCTGTGATTTAATACATTTTGCTCTTGGCTTTAGGTTTTTTTTTCAGGTTCTGTGTTTAATTAGACTGTTTATATCTTGGTATGTTTGAGTTATATTTAATGCTGACCTTTTTGTTTCAGGATGTGTAATGCACCATTGTGTGTACTGTATTAGATAATCCTATGCATGTTTATATTAAGGTTATCTTTACTTTGAGATTTATTTTATTTTTAGATTTAATTGATTCTTTAGGATGTATAAAAATTTTTACTCTATTTGATAAAAAAAAATTTTGTAGGGGGAGAAAGGTATTAGATTAAAGTAAATTCATTATAATTTGATTATAAGTTGTTAATACTTTTCCAACCTTTTGATCTTGTTTTAGTTTTAAGTTTATTCAAGTTTTTTTTGGTTTAATGAACTCTGTAAGAGAGTCATATGACTGCACAGTTTTGCTTTGTTTACCACCTTCTCCCCCGGTATTAGTGAACCACTGAAGTGCCTTTTTAACGATCGTTGTTTTCTTTCCTATGAGCTGTGTTGACTCGAGTGGAAGGCTTGATCGGATAGTGTTGATAAGTGACGGGCAGTTCGAGTTCCTCCTCACAGCCTGACGCTTTGCCACTTCCTTTGGGGAATATTTGGAGTTTTTGGAATCACGTCCTTTGATACTTTGTGTGTGGTCGCTGGTGTTTGTCACCTGCGGCATTCATCAGCCACGTCCCTTCCCTCGTTCGTCGGAGGATTTACGAACGAGTTGGCACGGCGTGCGAGATCCGTTGACGTCCCGGATTCTCGGAGGCTACCACCCTTAGTGTTCCCGTTGCATTTTGGATTGCCTTCAGGCATTGCAGCTTGATCCAGTTGACCTGCTCATCAGCGTCAGTGAGTTCTTGGAACTCGTGGAGATACGTAGGGTGGCATACTACAGGTATGAGATATTTTCATTGTTATTTACGACGATCGTGGATCGCCGAGTACCTGTAGGTGTGCACGCCCTTGTTTGCAGTACGGTCTTCTGGACCTTGGGTGGCCTGATGGGACAATCTACCAAGCTGTTTGTGATGGTTCCCTTTGTATAATTTGTAAGATAATTATTTTCATAATTCATTGTTTATTAAGTTAAGTTTAGCGTTTAAGTTAGTTTGTTTGTGCTAGGTAGGAGTAATATTAAGTTTCCCACTTATGTTCTCTTTCTTCCTTCTACCTATCTTAGTTTGTTAGGTTAGTTTTTCTGGCCAGTGATTTTGAAAGGTAGCTGCCTGAAATGTTGTATTTACAATCTTCCTATTTCTTAGCCTAGGGATTAACTTAGTTGTAGGTGATCTTTTTAAGATCTTAAGGTTGGTTTTCCCTCAAATTGTATATTCATTTATTTTGCTTGTAATTGTTACCAATCCATTATTTTTTGTGTTTGTAAATAAATATTGTAACTTTTGTTGAGGTGTTTGTTCTTTTGTTCCCAAATTGCTGTGTTACATTTTTACTGACCGCAAATTTCTGATTAGAAAGAACCCTTGAAATTACGGCCGTAAATACGGTCGTAACAACCACTATTGGAAAAATTCGAATATCCGATGGTGAAGGATTTAAGATTTTGTGGCTGGGACAACGAACAATGTTCCGAGACAACACTTATTGGAAATCAATGACTTACAGCGCTAGAAAATTAAAAACTTTGATAAGAAAAATATACCCATTTATATATTTACAATATTCCCCTGTTCCATTGAATTTGTCTCCGTATATCAGTGATGCCTGTTGGCTTTCACCTTGTTGTCACTTTAGGAATAATCAACAGGATTATATATTCTTTGGTGTTTGAATCGTAAGTACAATAATTAAATAAATATTTTATAATCTTATGTAACGTTACAGCCGTTCAAATTCGGATACTGTTGAACTCAATGGGCGATCTTGAAAAGTTCTTCAACTATTGTCACTTTTGCATCAGAGAAAATTCTTCTCCCTTATCTAGTATAACCATTAACATAAAGGAAGAGAGAGAGAGAGAGAGAGAGAGAGAGAGAGAGAGAGAGAGAGAGAGAGAGAGAGAGAGAGAGAGAGAGAGAGAGAGAGAGAGAGAGAGAGAGAGAGATGGGGGGTTGTGAAACCGGAGTTTTTAATTTTTCAACTCGGAAAAATCAAGTATTTCAATATATTATTTTTTCTTAACAATATTTTACTCATCAATATTTTTCCCTTAATTTCACAGGAGGCTTCACAAATATAGGATTCTCCTCTTAGACACTCTACCACAGAGCATTCTACAAGGAACACAGACTCTTTCCACGAGTCCCTCTCTTGGTACCTCTTCCCTAGTGTCTTATTCAATGGACACCGACACTTTCCAGGAGATTCTCTCTTAGACCTTCTTCCTCAGGGCCTTCTTCAAAGGACACTGACTCTTTCCAGGAGCCTTCCTCTTAGAACCTCTTCCTTAGTGCCTTCTTTAACGGAGACTGACTATTGCCAGGTGTCCCCCTATTAAAACTTTTTCCTTAGTGCCTTCTTCAAAGGACACCGACACTTTTCAGGTGCTCCTCTCTTAGAGTCTCTTCCTCAAGGCCTTCTTCAAGGGACACCAACTCTCTCCAGGAAAACCTCTCTTAAAAATCTCTTCCTCAGCATATTCATCAAAGGACACGGACACTTTTAAGGAGCACCTCTCTTAGATCCCCTTCCTCATTCCATTCTTCATAGGACACTGACTCTTTCCAGGAGACCCTCTCTTAGAACCTCTTCTTCAGCGTCTTCTCCAAAGGAAACCGACTCTTTCTAAAGGTTCCTTTCTTAGAACCATTCTCTCAGCTTATTCTTCTTAGGACATTGACTCATTCTAGGAGACCTTCTCTTAGAACCTCTCCCTCATTTACTTCTTCATAGGATAGTGACTCTTTCCAGGAGCCCCTCTCTTAGATCCTTTTGCTCAAAGCCTTCTTCAAAAGATTCCGTCTCTTTCCAAGAGCCACTTCTTATAACCACTCCTTCAGCTCCCTCCTCATACAACACTGACTCTTCCTAGGAGGCCGTCTCGTAGAACATCTTCTGCGCCCTTTTCAAAGGACACCGACTCTACCCAAGAGTCTCTTTCTTAGAACCACTCCCTCAGCGCCTTCTTCAAAGCACACTGACTCTTTCAAGGAGCTCTTCTCTTATAACCTCTTCCTCATTTTCTTCTTCATAGGACGCTGACTCTTTCCACGAGCCCCTTTCTTAGAACCACTTCTGCGTCTTCTTCAAAGCACACTGACTCCTTCAAGGAGCCCCTATCTTAGAACTTCTTCCTCGTTTTCTTCTTTATAGGACAAGGACTCCTTCCACGAGCCCCTCTCTTTGAACCTCTTCTTTTGCGTCTTCTTCTAAGGACACCGACTCTTTCCAAGAGTCCCTCTCTTAGAACCACTCCCACAGCGCCTTCTTCAATAAACAACGACTCATTTCCAGGAGCCCCTTTCTTAGAGCCTCTTCATCGGCACCTTCTTACAAAAATACCGACTCTTTCCAAGAGTTCGTCTCGTAGAACCACTCCCTCCGCCCTTTTTCAAGGGGCACTAACTCTTTCAAGCAGCCCCTCTCTTAGACCCTTTTCTTCATGTTCTTCTTCCGAGGACACTGACTCTTTCCACGAGCCCCTCTCGTAGAACATCGTTGCTGCATCTTCTTAAAAGGACACCAACTCTTTCCAAGAGTCCCTCTCCTCGACCATATTCCTTAGCACCCTCTTCAAAGGACTCTGATTCTTTCCAAGAATCCCTCTCTTAGAACCACTCCTTCAGCGCCTTCCTCAATGGACACCGAGTCTTTTCAATAGTCCCTTTCTTGGAACCACCTTTACAGTGCCTTCTTCAAAGGAAACCAACTCTTTCTAGGAGCCCCTGTCTTAGAACCTCTTCCTCAGCGCCTTCTTCAAAGGTCTCCGACTCTTTCAAATCGTCCCTCTCTTAGAACCTCTTCCTCAGCACCTTCTTCAAAGGACTCAGACTTTTTCCAAGAATCCCTCTCTTAGAACCTTTTCCTCAGCGCCTTCTTTAAAGGATTCCGACTCTTTCCAAGAATCCCTCTCTTAGAACCACTCCTTCAGTGCCTTCTTCAATGGACACAGACTCTTTCCAAGAGTCCCTATCCTGGAACCACTCCTTCAGCGCCTTCTTCAAAGTACACCAACTCTTTCCAGAAGCCCCTGTCTTAGAAACTCTCTGTCAGCGCCTTCTTCAAAGAACATTGACTGTTTCCAAGAGCCCCTGCCTTTGAACATCTCCTCAGCGTCTTTTTTAAATGACACCAACTCTTTTTAGGACCTCCTCTCTTAGAACCTCTTCCTCAGCGCCTTCTTTAAAGGACTCCAACTCTTTCCAAGAGTCCCTCCCTAAGAACCTCTTCGTCATCACTTCCTTTAAAGGACCCTGACTGTTTCCAGGAGCCGCATTTTTATAGCCTCTTCCTCAGCACATTCATCAAAGGACTCCAACTCTTTCCAAGAATCCCACCCTTAAAATCTCTTCCTCAGCACCTTCTTCAAAGGATACTGACTCCCTCCAGGAGTACCTCTATTAGATCCTTTTCCTCAGCACCGTCTTCAAATGATAATGACTCTTTCCAGGTGTCCCTCTTTTAAAACCTCTTCCTCGGCACTTTCTTGAAAGGACACCTACTCTCTCTGAGAGTCCTCCTCTTAGAACCAGTTTTCTTAGTACCTTCTTCAAAGAACAACGATTTTTTTCAATAGTGCCTCTCCTAGAACTTTTTCCTCAGTACCTTCTTCAACAACACTGAATCTTTCCAGGTCTATGTCTCTTAGAACCTCTTCCTCGCACCTTCTTCAAAGGATACCGACTCTTTCCAAGAGTCCCTTCCTTAGTACCTTTTCCTCAGCATCTTCTTCAAAGGACATTGACTCTTTCCATGAGTCCCTCTCCTAGAACCTCTATTTCAGCGCCTTCTTCAGAGGTCACCAACGCTTTCCATGACCCACCATCTTAGAGTCTCTACCTCAGTGCCTTCTTTTAAGAATATTGACTAATTCCAAGAGTCCATCTCTTAGAATCTCTCCGTCAGCGCCTTCTTAAAGGACACTGATTGTTTCCAGGAGTCCCTCTTTTATAGCCTCTTCCTCACCGACATCTTCAAAGGACTCCATCGCTTTCCAAGAGTCGCACTCTTTGAATTTCTCTGTTAGTGCTTTCTTGAAAGGACACCGACTCTTCCCAGGACCCACTCTCATAGAACCTCTTCCTCAGCACCTTCTTCAAAGAACACTGAGTATTCCCAGATGTCCCTCTCTTAGAACCACTTCCTCAGCACCTTCTTCAAAGGATACCGACTCGTTCGAGGTGTCCTTCTCTTAGAACCTCTTCTTAACACCTTCTTCAAAAGACACTAATTCTTTCCCGGTGTCCCTCTCATAGACCATTTTCCTCAGCACCTTCTTCAAGGACACCGACTCTTCCAGGTGTCCTTTTCTTAGAACCTCTTCCTCAGTACTTTCTTCAAATCAAAGGATACTGACTCTTTCAAGAGTCCCTGTCTCACAACCTTTTACACAGCACCTTCTTCAAACAATACTAACTCTTTCCAAGAGTCCTTCTCCTAGAACATTTTCCTCAATACATTCTTGAAAGGACACTGACTCCTTCCAGGTGTCCCTCTCTCTGAACCTTTTCCTCAACACCTTCTTCATAGGACACTGACTCTTTTCAAGAGTCCCTCTCTTAGAACCTTTTTGTCAGAACCTTCTTCAAAGAATACTGACTCTATCCAAGAATCCCTCTCTTAAAACCTTTCTCCTAGTATCTTCTTCAAAGGACAATTACTCTCTTCAGGATTCCATCTCTTAGAACCTCTTCATCAACGCCCTCTTTAAAGGACACTGAATCATTCCAGGTGCCCCTCTCTTAGAAGTACTTGCTTAGCTCCTTCTTCAATGGACACCGTCCGTTTCCAGGAGCTCCTCTCCTATAACCTCTAATTCAGTGCCTTTTTCAAAGGACACCAACTCTTTCCAGGACCCACTATCTTAGAGCCTCTTCCTCAACACCTTCTTCAAAGAACACCGATTCTCTCCAGGACCACTCTCTTAGAACCTTTTCCTAAGCACCTTCTTAAAAGGACACTTACTCTTTCCAGGAGTCCCTCTCTTAGAAACTCTTCTTCAGCGCCCTTTTTCAAGGACACCGAATCTTTCCAGGAGCCCCTCTCTTAGAACTACCTCCTTAGCTCCCCCTTCAATGGACACCGACCGTTTCCAGGAGCCCTTCTCCTAGAACCTCTCTTTCATTGCTTTCTTCAACGAACACCAGCTCTTTCCAGGACCCACTATCTTAGAGCCTCTCCTCAGTGCCTTCTTGAAAGGACACCGATTCTTTCCAGGACCACTCTCTTAGAACCTCTTTCTCTGCGGCTTCTTCAAAATACATGGACTATTTCCAGGAACCCTTCTCATAGACCTTCTTCCTCAAGGCCTTCTTCAAATGAAACCAACTTTTTCCATGTGCCCATTGGCACCTACTCCATAGACATGACAGTAGTCCTTATTCGGTATAAAGACGAGACGGGTAAAAAAAAAAAAAAAAAAAATATTCATTCAAGGGAGGACTTATGTATTATTCCTTTTGTCTGTCAAATCTTTGGTATATGCTTTTATTTTGTGAAAATATTGAGAAATGTTCTTTGCTTTTGTAAGTTCGAGAAAGGTAGGTTTATTTGTGTATATTATTTAATTATCTAAGTTATCAAGGATATTGAACGAAACTGAATAATATACATCGATTTTTTCTTCAAATATAATTTTGGATGGGCAAATTTGTTTATGCAATATTCAATCATCTCGTTTATCAAGGAAATTGAATGGAATAAGAGTATTAGTTGTCGATTTTTTCTCCAAATATTGAACGAAACAGGAGTATTATACATAGATTTTCTCTTCGAATATTGAATGAAACAAGGGTATTATACGTCGAGTTATATAATAAAAGCATTACGGGAAAAATTTTGAATTTCCGAGGATGAAAGGCGCAAGATTTTGAGGCTGTGAAATCGAACGATATTCTGAGGAAACACTATTGGAAACCGATGCCTCAAATCACAAGAAAAGGAAACATTAGCTCAAAATGGATTATTCTCTGTTTTTACATATTCACAATCTCCCTTTGTTTTCTCATTCCTTGAAATCGCTTAAAACGTCAACTGACTTTTCGAATTCTCTATTCAGTTTAGGGATAATTAGCCTTTTCGAGTTTTTAATATTGGAATCGAAAACCTAATAACTATGAAAAATTTTTACAATTTTTTATTTTTGATGCTATATATTATTTCATCATTGGGCGTTTGTCCGTTAAAGCTTTTAAGTTTGTCTGATTTTTGCGATTTTAACTAATAAGAGATCTTAGAAAATTCCTCTTCAAAGTAATCTAATTCTAGCATCGAGAAATAACATAAACAAAATAGGACTTTGATTTTCTTTAGTTGGCCATTTAGAATTATAGTGTTAATGCACAGGGGATACTAGCATAAAAATTATGTAAATATAAAAAAAGAACGTTTTAAAAATAAAATACGAATGTTTTCATTAATAAAAAACTATTTGTATTTGAAACATGAAATATAGACGTTGACTACTTTTAATAACACAATGATAAATCACTACACAGTTAATGAAATAAGTAATTGCTTTCCCATAACTTTTTCCCACTCTGAGAGGTTAAAATTTCTCCTCTGCAAGAGATATTCCTACTTTCAAAACCCAGTTTCTACTTTCTTCTACAAAAGTTCAAATGAAGTAAAACAGTAAGTTAAAATAGACTGTCTTCAGTGTCCAAGAAATATATTGTGCATATGATCCACAAATGTGAAATACGTGACAATTATTAACTGTTTCACATTTTGCTTCTTGTGTATAACATCCCTAAATATCTTTGGCTACTAAATAAGGAATTATTTTTCTCTTTGACGATAATCAGATGAAATATATAACGTAATTAACGAAATCAAAATTAGCAATAAACATCAGTTAAAATTTCATTATCTCACCTCTCGTAAAAAACTGGGAACCGTAAATTCTCAAAGTTGGTCATAATTATGATGCAAACATTACGAAACGCGCAGTTGTTGCTAAGGGAAGAGAGAGAGAGAGAGAGAGAGAGAGAGAGAGAGAGAGAGAGAGAGAGAGAGAGAGAGAGAGAGAGAGAGAGAGAATATCCCTCAGTGTATTTATCTCCGTCAAGAACAAAATTAAAAAAGTCTTGATTATTCAACTGAACTTTCAAAAGAGCTGAATAATTTTACTAACGGTCCTCACCAGGACCCTCCAACCATTGCGGGCTATATTCCAGTTGTGGCTCAGAAATCTCAACAAATAAATATATTTTTTAATTAGTAATAATTTTCATAATTTGTTTCCAAGAAATAAATAAGACTCAACGTTTCTAAAGTCTACTTCCACAGACTCTTGCCTCAAACGTTTTCTCTTCCAAGAAAATAAACTTTTTTTTTCTACTTTTTTTTATCTTTTATTGAATTCTAAAATTACTATTTTTCTCCCCGTCCTGTCATCCATCCAGATAACTTCATTAACGTTCATTTTGTTATACGTAATCTCATTAATTCTTTATTTTCAACTTTTATAATATATCCCCCCCTTTTGGAGGTCTACCTTCTACATAACAATTTTTATTCCTTTTGTGTATGTGTATATATATATATATATATATATATATGCAGTTAAAGGGTTTACATATCACCATGATCAGCAAAGCTGTACAAGTCAGAGCCACCCATACTAGGTTGGTTTGTTGTGAGCGATCACACAGCGATCCGCAGTGACCAACGTGGTGATAAAAATGACCAGACGTTGCTAAAGACATGTCTGAGGCCTTTGTCATGCAGTGGATTAGAAACGGCTATATATGTTGTTGTATAGACAGGATATATTCATATAGGCCTATATGATATAGTTTATTTAATTTTTTCCATAGTAAAATATTATTTTATATCTCATGGTCTATAACCTTTTTTTCCATATAAGAGTAATCCTACATTCGCAAAATCTATTCTTGACTTTTGTCTCCATTCTATTTCCTCTTCTTTTCTTCTCTCACTCTCTCAATGGATCTCTATCTGTTCCCAATTCCCAATTCAAAGTCTCATGTAACTCTTTTAATTTTTCCTTCAATTTTCTCTCTCTCTCAGAATTTTCATTTTATTTCTCATATCAGAAAACAAATTATCTCATTCCCTGTGTTAAGAAATTTTGGTCTGATTTTTTCGAAGATGACAATGATGGTTCTCTCTCTCTCTCTCTCTCTCTCTCTCTCTCTCTCTCTCTCTCTCGGACATAGTTATCATGGTGGAACTATTGTACGCGACTTGTTAAAAATGACGGCTAAATATTCATTTACATATAATCTCCCAAGCACATGCAGGGTATGGCTACTTCCTCTCCCCCTGCCCCCTGCCCGAGGGATGGGGAGAGCTAGACGTGACCGGATATATATATATATATATATAGTATATGCATATATAAGTATATATATATATATATATATATATAGCCATCCTTTTGTTTTTATTGTATAGGGAAGATTACAACAGTTGAATTGTGTCTCGTGACATACAAAACGATGCAGAGTAATATAACCAGATCTAAAGAAAATATATTGGAAGGGTCTTGCAATTTGACAACTTGCACAAACTACTGTACAGAATTGAACATGGATTTCAGTAGCTGAAGCCGAGAGGAAATTCAGAGTACCTAATTTTTGTGTGTGTTTTTTTTCGACAGTAATTTTGTCGAATCCTAAAACATTATCTCGTGCGTCCTTGGAAACAGCAAACATTATTTTCAGTCATTAACACAATCTTCATAAGTATTGACTTATAAGTCTAATTGGGAGACCGTCCTACGAATTTTCATGTTGAAAAAAAAATTATGATTAAAGAAAACAGTAAAATAAATTGCTTAATATAAAACACAAACAATTGTTGAAAGTATAAATGAAACTACGAAGACTGAAGTAAATCACTTGTTGTTTATATATATATATATATATATATATATATATATATATAAAAGAGTCTGATATTTAGCAGATCTTTAAATCAGATTAAACTCACAGAAGGTCAGTTTCTAATTATTAATATCTTTTTTATTTCAATTACTTTAATGGTCTAAATTATCTTTTTATTATTATTATTATTATTATTATTATTATTATTATTATTATTATTATTATTATTATTATTATTATTATTATTATTATTATTATTATTATTATTATTATTATTATTCAATCAATTATATCCTTATTTTTCTATATTTCATATTTTATTCAAACAAATGGTAACCTATTTTTGACTAGAGGGGAGAAAAGAAAACTATAGAAATTAACTCTTAGAAAAAAAAGCTCAGATATCAACCTTCAGAAAAAAAGGCTCTTAGATCACTCTCCCCCCCCCCCCCACCCCCCACCCACCCCCCACCAAATAGAAAAAGAAAAAAAAAACGGCCTCGAAATAAACCCTCGAAAAAAGGCTCCGAAATTAACCGTTAGAAAAAAGGCTCAGAAATTAACCCTCAGGAAAAAAAAAAATCTCTGAGACCAACCCTTAGATAAAAAGTCTCAAAAACTAATTCTCGGAAAAATGCTCGGAAATTAACCTTAAAAATAAAAGGCTCACCAATTAACCATCAGAATAAAGGCTTAGAAATTACCCTTTGGATAAAATGGCTCACAAATTAGCCCTTAGAAAAAAGCTCAGAAATCAACAATCAGAATAAAGGCTCTGATATAACCCTCAGAAAAAAAGTGTGAGATTAACCCTTAGAAAAAAGTCTCAGAAATTAATGCTCGGAAAATGTGTCTGAAATTAACCCTTGGAAAAAAGGTGCAGAAATTATCCCTCGGAAAAAAGGCTCAGAAATTATCCCTCGGAAAAAAGGCTCAGAAATTAACCCTCGGAAAATAAGCACAGAAATTAACCCTTAGAAAAA
>NC_090756.1:51501948-51514448 GCF_036898095.1 Palaemon carinicauda
CTCTGACCTGGGACGGTGGTCCGGGGTGTTGCCCACGGCTAGAAAAGGATAATTTGACTGGCCAGACAGTACGACATTGGATCCTTCTCTCTGGTTACGGCTCACATTCCCTTTGCCTACACATACATCGAATAGTCTGGCATATTCTTTATAAATTCTCCTTTCTCCGCATACACCTGACAACACTGAGATTACCAAACAATTCTTCTTCACCCAAGGGGTTAACTACGGCACTGTAATTGTTCAGTGGCTGCTCTCCTCTTGGTAAGGGTTGAAGAGACTCTTTAGCTATGGTAGGCAGCTCTTCTGGGAATAGGACATTCAAAAATCAAACCAGCGTTCTCTAGTCTTGGGTAGCGCCATAGCCACTGTACCATGGTCTTCCACTATCTTGGGTTAAAGTTCTGTTGCTCGAGGGTACACTCGGTCACGCTATCATGTCTAATTTCTCTTTCTCTTGTTTTGTTAGAGTTTTTATAGTTTATATAGGAAATACTTATTTCAATGTTGTTGCTATTTATGACATATTTTCCTTTTACTTTTTTCCTTCCCTCAATGTGCTATTTTCCCTGTTGGGGCCCATCGGCTTATAGCCTCCTGCTTTTCCAACTCGGGCTGTAGCTTAGCAAGTAATAATAATAATAATAATAATAATAATAATAATAATAATAATAATAATAATAATAATAATAATAATAATAATATATATATATATATATATATATATATATGAATATATGAATGTATATATATATATATATATATATAGAGAGAGAGAGAGAGAGAGAGAGAGAGAGAGAGAGAGAGAATTTGACTCTTATAGTTACACTAAAATATATAGGAAAATTTTATCTCTCATTATATTATTGATTATCTTATATGATTTATCCTAAACGCGGGACCCTCTCTCTCTCTCTCTCTCTCTCTCTCTCTCTCTCTCTCTCTATTACTCATGAAATCAACTTTTGGAACGTATTTAGATCATTGCCTGTGGTTAAATAAATAGTTTATTGAAATGAATAATTATATGTTACTACAGATTGCATAGTACATTCATTAAAAAAAAAATTACCTTTGCAAAATATAGAATCTTTTACTTACAGATA
Organism: Palaemon carinicauda; assembly: GCF_036898095.1. Taxonomy (NCBI): domain Eukaryota; kingdom Metazoa; phylum Arthropoda; class Malacostraca; order Decapoda; family Palaemonidae; genus Palaemon; species Palaemon carinicauda. Next base: position 51,503,055 of record NC_090756.1, read on the forward strand.
TAAACAATAATAAATACTATAAATAAATATCTATTAAAAAAAGCACAGGAAATGACATTTCCGTTAGATGTTTTCCCATTTCCAAACTCACTCATTTTTTCAAAACCTTTTTTATCATTTTTATCATGTGAATAAGCGAACGAACGTTGAATAAAATGTCACAGTAATAGAAAAGATTTTAAATTGTATTTCAAAGTTATATTAGGAACAGGGATAAAAATAATAGGAAAAATTGAAGACAAAAAAATGTGAAATTAAATTGCCTTTTGGCATTAAAAAATATTTCTCTCATATTTAAAAGGTCAGGTTACAATTAGACAAGATGCTTAATCTTTAAATTTCTATAAAAAATTATTATTCAAATATCAACAAATAGAAAGAAAAATTCCGTAAAATAGAACGTACAGTTGGATACAGGAACTCTTGGTACACCTCTCTCTCAGGATGCGCACTCAGCCACACCCTTACTGCGTGGCGAGTTTCTGTATTTATCTCAGCCCTCACCTCTACAAGTCCCACACAACAGTTCTGTTAACTAGCTGCGAAATAAAGGAATGACAAGGTGCACTTCTTCAGAGCAATATTTTTCTATATCACTAATGATTGTAAATATACAAAAAATATTGGGTGTTTTTTTTTCATCTATGTTTATCAGTTTATTATAAAGGTCATTTACACCATTTAATATGAATTTTCAGATCAAACCATTTTCCACACTTGGGCACACCATTCTATCTTACTTCCCTTCCTCTTGCTTTTTTTTTTTTAAGTTTTCATTGTTTATATATGAAAGATATATTTTAATGTTGTTACGGCTCTTAAAATATTTTATTCTAATTGTTCATTAATTCTCTTGTAGTTTATTTTTTCTTTGTTTCCTTTCCTCACTGGGCTATTTTATCCCTGTTGGAGCCCATGAGCTCCAGGACGATTAGGAATAAGAGAACAATGTGACCGAGTCCTGGTATTACTATTATAATTTTATTAATATTTATAATTTTATTAATATTTATAATTTTATTAAACACAACGGCAAATCAATGCCAAACTACATAGACAAAACGAGGAATAAATAATATATACCTTTGAAAAGTGATAATACATTATAAAAATACATATTTTTTGTTTATTTTTCATACGAAGCTGCTCATATAAATCAGACTAAGATACTAGAAATGCCATAAGCATTTCCATCAGCAGAGAAAATAAATGTTGCAATGTTGCAATACTTAACTCAAGTGTCAATTGCAACTTGACCTCTTGAATCTGCGGGAAAAGGATTTCGAAATCGAAAAATGATATTGTGTTTCAAATTTCTTGTGGACACTGATATACTACTGTTACAAAACTTGAAATCTTTTATATCAATGCACTATGATATTCACGAGAGATTTTTTCTATTACACATAAAACGTTTTTGTAAAACCATGAAACGTATCTTCTTTGAAGAAGGATAGAATGATATGAAAGAAAATAGATATACGAGACATTATATTCTTATGTTTTGTCTTATCAATTTCCATACGTAACTAGACACGTTCTTTCAAGTGATTCTCTTCCATAACCTTTTCTCTTTTATATTAATTTGCGATATCTTTTTTATTAAGAGCATTTTCAAAGGGTCTTTCCGCCCGTTCAGTTTGGTTCCTATATTATCCAGACTATCAAGTTATACCTTATTTCCTTATTACCTTTCCTCACTGAGATATTTTTCCGTGGTGGAGCCCTTTGGCTTATAGCATCCTACTTTTCCGACTAGGATTGATGATGATGATAATAATGATGATGAGGATTATGATAATATTAATGATGAGGAATATGATGATAACAATGATGATTATAATAATTATAATGATGATGATAATTATGGTAATGATAATGATGATTAGAATTATGATGATGATGACGATGATTATGATAATAATGGTGATGAGAATTATGATGATAATGATGATGATGCTGATATTGATAATGAAAGTGATTATAATGATGATGTTGGTAGTAATAATAATGATAAAAATAGTTGTTAATAACAAACCATAGACAGAATAACTAACCCAATAAAAAGAACTAATGACCAAAATCTGAAGTGAACTTGATGCTAGAAAGAAAATTATAAAAAATAACAAAAGATTAAAAAAAAGAATATTAAAAAGGTAAAAGATAAAATAAATTAAAAAAAAAAATATAACAAAAGTAGATAAAGGGAATCTTGATCAGAAACTAGGTCTGGGAGACATTGAATTTGACAACCTTACAGATAGAAATTGATAAGAGAAATTAGAACGTGGAATTTTAATGCAAATTCCTCACAAACCACAAAAGACAAAGAGCCATTTATTAACAGCAAACTGAATCTCTCTTTCCGTTCTTGAAATTGAAATAAATCTTTAAATAAAAGATAAGTAAATCTGGTATTATTTTTTTTTCTATTTCCTGGAAATAAAACAGGGAAGAATCTGATAAGTTTTTTTTACTGAATTTCAGGAAAACCAAAGATATTTGATGAGTCTCAGTTCTAAAAAGAGAAAAGAAAATGTTTGTGGCTCATTAATTCGAAAAACAAAGTTTGATTAAAAAAAAAAAAAAACATTAATTATAAAAATCAAGAAGAGTTATAATAACTCCAGAGAAAGAGAAGATCATTGAAAGAAATAGACGAATTAAAGAAATATTTCTGCATAATGTATTTCATCAGTGTTTCAATTTTTTTTAATCTGAAGTCAAAATCATATTCCCTTTCAGACCCCAGAAGAATAAACCGCCGATCGGGATTTGAAATCTAGAAGATCATCGTATCTGAAAGAAAAAGAATATTAGAAATTTTGAAAATTGTCCTTTTAAAAAATAAACAAATAAAAAATCGTCTTATTTAAAAAGCAGATATCGTCCTGTTTAAAAAATTTCAATTTTTAAAATCGTCTTATCTAAAAAAAAAAAAAAAAAATTGAAATTTTCAAAATCGTCTTATTATAAAAATTTTCTTATTTGATAGAAAATTAACAATTGGAAAATAGTCTTATTTAGAATAAACGAATTTGAAATCTTATAATATCGCGTTTCAAAAAATTAACATTTTTAAAATCGTCTTTATTTCGAAACAAATTGATATTTGACCTCATTATTGCAATCTCGTCTATGACAGCTGAGCAAATACTTTACCATTCCGATAATTGATTAAAATCTTTTGAGATTTCGAACAAAAAGAAATTTTGTGCCGAAAAAGAAAATTCTGCTTCGAGTATATAACTCCATTGGCTTTCTTAGTCTCAATATAATTACTAAACCTCTTGGAAATACGACAAAAAACTTCACAAGAGACAAACTTCATATTTTCAAGTCACTTTTCATTGTCTCCCAATTCCAATTATCGTTATGAACATCTGAAAGTGTCCTAAGCGTGACGTTACTTCATAGCTACACATATAACCACAAATGCCTATGTATACTTATATACATTTCAATGTTTAAAAGTTTAATGTTGCTCATAAATGGCAGAGGCAAAGGACAGTAACAATGCCCTAGCAGGAGAATGCTCATAGAGACTGAGCATATATCTATATGATCAGCACCCAAGCTCCCTCTCCCTCAAGATAGGACCAGGGAGGTCCAGGCGATGGCTGCAGATGACTCAACAAGTAGACATGCATGCTCCTCGAACACCCCCATCCCTAATTAACAAGGATGGTGAGGTTGCAGATACTACAGGAAAATATCGAGCTTAAGTTGGTCTCGAACTAAAGTCCAGCAGATTGCCAGGCAGGGACGTTTCCAATAGGCTACCACAAGGTCTATATATATCTGGACCGTGGGCTACCATGAGTCCTGATCGACCACGAAAAGGAGAAACGGGAAGAGCAGGGCCAGAAAACAAAAACTAAATAAAGTATAACCACCAATTGATACAATTAACAAAGTTGGAAAAAATTAAGCAGTTCAAACTTTTGATGCTGGGAATTTAAATTAGTCATGATAAACAGACACAAATTCTATATAACCAGGTCCCACTAGACATCAGAAAGAAGAAACTGAAGACTTTCTTGTTTTCTAAGTGCTTCCATAATGTGGATTTGACAATTATTGCGAAATACATTCTGTGATAATCTAATTACCTAAGAATGTATACGACAAACTGATCTTGTAGGTCCTTGTGATAGGAAAATAGCCCTTGAAGTTAAAATAAACAAAAGGTCTTCAGAGAAAATCTGATAAACGAGATCTGAAATTGGTCTATTATGGTATTTCAAAATTTTCCTGTGCGAAACGAAGGAGATCCCTTCTAATAGGCTTTTTTGCGCATAACATGGAAATTTGATAAAAAAATGAAAGTCTTTGAACTAAGAGAATATTATATAAGGAGTAACTAACAGAGTAAACTTTCCAGAAATGTATAAAGGTAAGGTGTATTATACATAAGACAAAACACCAAAGTCTTCCAAAAATTATTGTTTTTTCAAGTGACCATAAAAACTTCAAAATCTGATTTTTTCTAGTGACCCTAAAAACTGCCAAATCTCTGATTTTTCAAATAACCCTAAAAGCTTCTAATTCTGATGTTTTTTTCACATGACCCTAAATACTTTTAAAAAATGTATTTTCTATATGACCCTGAAAACTTTTGTCTTAATGGTGAAGTGTCACAAAGTTATCATCGATTTGAGATCAGTAATGATTTGCCAGATATTTTAACAATTTATCTTCGAAAGTAGTTGCTACATCAGACCACACAATTAGACGCAAAATTTCTCTGTTTATAAGCTTGATGCTAAGAGAAAATATTTTTTTTTCTAACGAGAAGTACAATGAACACTAAAAGGAACGATTGAAGCGAAGATCTATAATGTTGATGTAACGTTCAGATTCAATTAATAAATAAATATATAAATAAAAAAATAATAATAATAAAAATGTCTTGGGTAGAGCCATAGCCTCAGTACAATGGTCTTCCACTGACTTGGGGAAAAGTTCTCTTGCTTGAGGTTACACTTGGTCACACTTTTCTATCTGTTTTGTTTCCTATTTTCCTTTCCTCACTGGGCTATTCACCCTGTTGGAGCCCTTGGCCTGATATCGTCCTGCTTTCCGAAGTAGAGTTGTAGCTTAGCTAGCAATAATAATAACAAAAACCTCCATAAATTAATGACAAAAGAATTGAAGGAGAGGTATTTCCGGATCCCCTTCCAGATAAGCACAAGAGATGAGCTTTGATAAACTGACTGGAGATTGACTTGATCTCCTCCGTCTCTCCCTTACTTCACTAGATGAGAAGGAAATAGAAGTATTCCACTTATTACAGATTTCCAATTACTATTTCTTATTTCTCAGAGCTTCAAAGAATTGGAAATAATGACATGTAAATTCAATAAACTTTTTTCTGACAGAATTTAACTTTTCCTAATATAATCCTACAGCCAAAGGATATAGACTCATATAGTTTATAAAGGTTATTGAAAGAATAAAGGAAGCGATTTTTTTTTCCTTTTTGTCTATTGGAAACGTCTCAGAATGGGATCTGCTGAACTTGTGTTCGAGACCCAATAAAGCTCGATAGTTTCTCGTCGTGTCTGCAATCTCACCATCATTGTGAGCTAAGGATGTGTGTGTAGGGGGGGGGGGGGGGGGGGGGGGGGGGGGGGCGAGCCTACAGGTCACCTTCTGAGTCATCAACAGCCATTGCCGGACCATCCCTGATCCTATCTTCTTGAAGAATGGATTTGAGTGCTGAACATATGTGTAAATAGTCAGTCTTTAAGGTATTGTCACTGTTGCTTTTCCCTGCCATTCATGAGGTACCATTAAAACCTTTTAATAATTCGTATCAAGTAATAGAAATTTTTTAAAAAGGAAACAAGAGAGTTGTAGATTGTAATTATTATTATTATTATTATTATTATTATTATTATTATTATCATTATTACAAACTAAGCTACAGCCCTTGTTGAAAAAAACAGGATGCTATAAGCCAAACGTCTCCAACAACGAAAAATGGTCCAGTGAGGAAGGGAAATAAGGAAATAAAGAAATTACACGAGAAGTTAAGAATGATTAATATAGAATATTTCAAGAACGGTAACAGCATTAAAATGGATTATTTCAAATAATTTAAAGAAATAAATTTTTTTTTTATTTAAAAAAAAGGAAACGTGAAAGAAAATTCTTTTAAGCTGCCAAAGAAATGTTGGAATTTTTTGAGAATCTAATCGGAAAATTAACTTCTCTGTTTCTCTATTCTTTTCAAGCTGAACTTTTCTGTCATCGAAGAAAGCAAAATAACTTCCTCTCTTTTTCAACAAAACTTTTTCTTTTTCAAAAAAAGAAAAAAAGAGAAAAATGGGTCTTTGTCTTTTGAAATTCAGACATTGTAATCAGACTTTTTTTCACTCGGTGGAAATTGGAATAATCAAACTCCATCAGAAACAATGTTTGGATTTTTTCTTATTTATTTCTACAAATTTCTTTTGAGAAAGAAGGAAGAGGAAAATGAAGTCTGCCGTCAAGAGAATGCATTTATTTATTTTTATTTTTTATAATGATCTTAAGATTATTTAAAATATTTTGTTTTCCTTATTCCTTTTTCGTCACTGGGCTATTTTCCCCCTATTGAAGCCCTTGAGCTTATAGCATCCAGCTTTTCCAACTAGGAAAATGGATAAAATAATAATAATAATAATAATAATAATAATAATAATAATAATAATAATAATAATAATAATAATAATAATAATAAATGTACTAGACTCTAGATATTGACGTCATTCTAACACAAAACCAGGAGTCTTTGTCACCTTAAATGAGAAGTGATCTTCAATGATGAATTGACAGAACTAATTCAGAAATTAGAATAAAAAAATATACGGGAATTCTAAATATTTATGGGTTTGCTAAGATATCACAATCATACCTATAATAGCAATTAAATTACCAGCTATCTTTTTCTTTAAATGCAAAATCGATCACACCACAACTTTGACTGTGACGTGTGAAATTATTAAGATTTTAATGTTATTTTGAGAGTTTATTTTAAATGTCATAATTTAGAAAAAAAAATAATTGGCTATGAAATTTCAGAAAGTAGGATTTTTAACAAATGGAAACTTCTGAATAGTTTAAACAGAAAATAGAAATATTCATAAAATTCTTTTGAAACATCAAAAGGAAGCTGTGTAGTAAACCACTTACTATTTGTAATTCTTTTCATATGACACATAATACAATTATGCAAAGAAACTCAAAAGATTATTCTCCTTGGAGAAGCATTTGACCAAATTTATTGATTTTAGATTGCTAATCATCTGGCAAACTTTTGGTATGTTTTGAGAGAGAGAGAGAGAGAGAGAGAGAGAGAGAGAGAGAGAGAGAGAATGTATATATATGTGTGTGCATATATATATATATATATATATATATATAATGCAAGATTGGATAGAAAAAGTCCAGAAGAATACCTTGACTAAACAGATATGTATTTATAACATAAAGTCATAATTTTATATATATATATATATATATATATATATGTATATATATATATATATATATATATATTATGAGCTTCCATCTTCTCTGTTTCTTAAAGAGAAACATATCATAACTAATATGAAAAGTCGATGACATTCTTAATGGCTAAATGAGGTTCAAACTCTGTTCTGGATTCAGAAAATCAATGGAAGAAACTAGGAGAGTATTCAACAAAACCCCGATTCTCAATTTAATCTTGATAGGAAAAGTTCTCCTTTAAATGGAAGGAACATTTCCCGCCTGCCCCCCCCCCCCTCAAATCCCCCCCCCCCCCGCCTCCCCCCCCCACGCACCAAAGAAAAAAAGATATTGCCACATGAAGAGTCTGGAAAAACAATTGAGAGAGAAAATCCTGATTGAGCTTCAATATCCATTAAACCTTTTAAGGAAAGTAAAATTTGGATTCTGAAAATATTTTTCTCAAATACGAAGAATCTGCTTCCTTTGAATTCACCCCTTTTAAGAAGACGAGACCTTAATTTTCCCTGTGAAAAAGAATGAATTAAAATGTTGATTTGGCCCACTTTTTAAAAAATGCATTTCCTAGTTGTTTTGGGAATTACATGAATATATTTAGATTTCAACATGGTATACTTCTATTTTGTAAATCATGGGAGGGATTGCAAAAGATAATAGGTAGATTTGAATAGAGAACGCAGAAATTGGGTACTAAAAATAAATTTCAATATAACTACTGAAATAGAGAACTGAAATGAATGTGAGTAAAACTGCATAAATGTAGGACTGGAAGTGAATATGAGTAAAACTAAGATAATGTTTAATAAAAATCCAGAGACAACAAATAAGTGTTATGGACGATCCTCGAGAGATTGATAAAGAATGTACGTACTTAGGTGAGGCAGTAACGTTTCCTCAGGATACAAGGCTGAAATTAAAAGAAGGATAAGGATGGGATAGAGAGCTTTTTGGTAAATAAAATGAGCTTATGAAAAGTAAAAGACCACTTCCTCTCTAAAGGTAAGTATTCAAACTAATGGTCCTACCAGTATTAACATATGCACCATAAACTTGGATCCTTAAAAAGAGAGTAAAAGAGCAACTTGGATACCAGAGCAAACTAAAGTAGAGGATATTCTAAAGATATGTAAGCAAAAGAAATGGACATGGGCAGGACATAAATAAGAATGGCAGATAATAGAGGGACATTAAGAATAACAGAATGGATCCCTAGAGATTGCAAAAGAAGCAGGGGAAAGAAGATAAAACGATGGATTGACAAAATAAGAAAATTTTCGGGTGACTAGTGGTATAAATAGACCTTAAATAGACGCAAGTGGAAGGACTTGTCTGAAGCATTTGATGGGGATGATGATTTAAAGCCTAAATCTGAACACTACCATGAACATTAAGATTGTTATTTAAACTACTTTCTAATTTGGTAAAAAAGAGATAAATTGTATAAAAATAAACTTGATGAAACAAGTAAAGAAGTGTAAAAGTTCTCAGATTAGGCAAATCAATCTTGAATTGTTCCATCTAAAAAGGAAATATGATTAAATGATCGGTCAGACATCATTACACACTCTTGAAGGGAAGTGCCTTATAATCCCATTTAATTAAAAGGTAATCTTATCAAACGGTTGATGTAAAATCCTTTCAAACTTATAAAAGGGTAGTTGCTACAGTCCTTTCAACCTTATCAAAGGATAGGTTTACAATTCTTTCAACCTTATGAAAGGGTAGTTGCTACAGTCCTTTCAACATTACCAAAGGGTAGTTGCTACAGTCCTTTCTATCTTATCAAAGGGTAGTTGCTATAGTATCTGATTTCATTAAAGTGTAATACTTTAAATGGCTGATGCTACATTTGCATTTGATGAAATATCAAACTTTTAAAGGCTAAATGCCCTAGAGTCACATTTCTTAAAGGGTCACCTTATCAGAGGTCACTGATGAAATATCTCGAATAATCAAAGGATAAATGCTGCATCATTCTCTATCTTCAGAAGTTCAGCTCTTGCCCAAAGTCATTAGATATAATTAAAAGACTTAGATAATTGATTAAATCTAGATTCACTTGAGTATATGGATTTCATCTCACATCCTCCCAACATTTTAAGAGAGAGAGAGAGAGAGAGAGAGAGAGAGAGAGAGAGAGAGAGATTTATCCACTTTCAATGTCAATGGATTCAAAATCGGGAATTTCACAGGTCGTGAGAATCGTGTTGTAACGTGTTGCAATGACTCTGACCCCTTTATAAGGACACCTTCATTACGAGAGGATATCTCCAGAGTCATACATTTGATTAATGCAACATCTAATAAAAAATAAACATTAAAATATTAAAACTTAGAATACTTTTTGGAGAAATGCAAGTTTTAGTAAGATAGAGGCATATGGAAACTAAAACTTTGATATAATGAAATTTAAAATACGTTTCACTTTGTTGTTCAAGAGATTCATTGATGTCAATTACTCACGGATTGATTGTCTCTTATTTGAGTAGTTAATTTAATTAGAATTAGAATTGCTTTTGATTGATACTGAAATACACAAACATTAAAAAAGGGATTTTGACAGAATCTATAGACAAAAGTTTCTTTGTAAATCGCTTCTCTAATATACAAGAATTGAGATTTTTCAAAACTTTCCCCAAACTGTAGATTTATTATTATTATTATTATTATTATTATTATTATTATTATTATTATTATTATTATTATTATTATTATTATTTACAAAACTAGTTTGAAAGACATGATGTTATAAGGCCAAAGACCCCAACAGGGAAAAATACCCCGATGAGGAAAGGAAATAAGGAAATAATCTATAAGAAAAGTAATGAACAATTGATATAAAATATTTTAAGAACAATAAATAATTTAAAATAACTCTTCCATATATAAACTATAATCACTTAAAAAAGAGGAAGAGAATTCAGAAAGAATAAGAGGGATACTTAGAAAATATAAATTCTTTTCTGTCGTTTGGGCAGAAATCTTAGGTCCTCACCAGGCCTCTTTTCCATTTAATATGGTCTGTGTTGGCTTAATCAGCTTAATCTAAACCAAGCAATCGAGGCTCTAGACAGGAGCTTAGCTCATCAGACATATGACATGTCTTAAATCAGTATATATCCAGGTTAATCCTCTCTCTCTCTCTCTCTCTCTCTCTCTCTCTCTCTCTCTCTCTCTCTCTCTCTCTTTCTAGGTTATATTAATATGGATATAGTCATTGTGAAAGGGAAATTACTTAATCTCCAAAAGTTAATCTCTCGTGTTTTCATTACATGAAATGAACACATGGAGGAGATTACCAGAGATAATGGACACATTGCATGACGTCACGGGATTTTTAAAAGCATAGAATCATCAATTGTGAGTCTATCGATCTTCTGGAATAACTTTTTACCTCTTAAAAAATCATAAAGTTTTTGGATGTAGATTAAATAATAAAAAAATCGTTAGTCTTTTACCTTCTTGAAGGATTTTCTGCTTTATTGTTTTCATCAGGTATTATATTTTTATCTAAATTCTGATTCTTTTTAATTATCAAGAAACTGTGGAGCCCCCTTCTGTATAAGTACAATGTCTTTGTATAAGAAATCTCATTGATGAGTCTAATGTACGAAAGTACTAACTCCAATCAAATCTTTTAATTTTGCCAGCGTTACTTTGATACACACACACACACACATATAAATATATATATATATATATATATATATACTTCATATATATACATATATATACACACACACACACACATATATATATATATATATATATGGGTGCATTTGTATATATATATATATATATATATGAGAGAGAGAGAGAGAGAGAGAGAGAGAGAGGGGAGGTCGTTTTTTCTATTATCAAAAACGATACCTGTTACTATTTACATATCAAAAACAC
>NC_090756.1:51520101-51536735 GCF_036898095.1 Palaemon carinicauda
AAAGTACGACCAAGTGGTATAACAAAAAAATTGTATAAGATGAATTTTTCAAAGGTTTTTTATTACGGCACAAGTATTTGTAAATGGAGGAAATCGTCCACAAAAAAATATCATATTACCTGAATATATATACAAAAGGATTTTGCAGTTTGGTTGTTATTATAATACAGAAAATGACTGGGCGAAAAGATGTAAAAAAAAAAAGAAAATTTATTCAACGATTCTAAAATTAGATTTGGGATTTACTTCAATACATTGTATTACAAATAATACACGATCATTAAAGAAAATTAATTTAAGCATCACACTGACTGTAGATAACCAATGAATGATGATAATTACCATTATAATCACTATTGTTATCCTTGTTATCTTCGGCAAAGATGTTATTAAATCGAGTCGGTTAATTTTTTATTTATTTAATTATTTATTTATATCTATTTATTTATTTACATTTGTTGTTTTTTGGACAGGATTACGGGAAATAACCCTACGGATTTTGACAAAATTATCACATCAGATGGAATTTTGGTCATGAACGTTTCTATCAAATTTTGGAGATGATCCGAATCCAGATCCGAATTCTAGATCTGGATTTGCTTTTTTCGCGATCTACAGCTACATGTAAAGGGCTGTGTGTTGTCCGTAGACTTTATTTAAAAGTTTTGTAAAAGAATCAACGGTTAGCATTAGAAAAAGTATTGTTTTGTCCGTAGACTTGAGTAAAATGTTGACAATACTCATTAGCGGAGGTCTGATATTGCTGATGGCTCTTCTTATCATGTGTTCTGTTCACAAAACGTGAATATTATCGAAAATAACCAATATGTTACTTTTTCAACTTAATATCAACAAATGCTACGTCCACAAACTGTGAAACAGAAGTATCAATAGCCATTTCCAATCCATAATTTATTCTTTAAATATTTGCATATTTTGAATATTGCACTTTTGTCTCTTATCAAATCTAGCTGGGGCTATTTTATGAAAATTATACAGAGCCCTTGCAAAATGAATTCACATTTCATGTTTTCAGAAGAATGAAATATATAATTTTTTAAACCTGCAGCTTCCACAGCAACTTCGGTACTCAGGAGGAGGAACACCGTCACTGTCCTCCGCAATACAGTAGAAAAAGGGGGCCCTTAAATACTGCAAGACGTTCAGAGTGCAGATACCTCCGTGGTATTTAAAATGTCCTTCAGGAACATGGTCAGAGAACCTCCACGATAAGGAGCCGAATCCAAACTCCCCTTCATCATCAGCCAAAGGTCCCCACCAAAAGTCGGGAAACGAAGATCAAATCACCAAACAACCAAGCCGGTGAATAATTACATGGAAAGAAAAAAGAAAAAAAAAAAAAACTCATGGGCGAGGTACCACTTATATAATAACAACCTTCGGTGGGAGCGAGAAAAACCTAAACCAGTCTTTTCTTATTTTCATTTTGTGGCATATCAAAAATATAATGAAAGCAACTTAATGAAATTTACTTTACAGGACACGAATGAAATTAAGCAGATTATTACAATATATATATATATATATATATATAATTTATATATATAAATATATATATATATGTGTATATATATATATATATATATATATTTATATATATTTATATATATATATATATATATACATACATACATATATATATATATATATATATATTTATATAAATATATATATATATATATATATATTTATATAAATATATATATATATATATATATATGTGTGTGTGTGTGTGTATATATGTATATAAGTTTGTGAGTAAGTGTAGTTATCTGGAAGATGTTCCTCCTTTACCGAGACCAATGTCAGTCAATTTGCAATGCACGTGTATTTCATACACTCTCATACAGATGCAAGTGGAAGGACATGTCTAAGGTCTTTGCCCTGCACCGGACTAGAAACGCCGATAAAGATGATATATATATATATATATATATGTATATATATATATATATATATAATTTATATATATAAATATATATATATATATATATATATATTTATATATATATATATATATATATTTATATATATATATATATATATATACATAAGATTTATATATATATATATATATATATGTATATATATATATATATATATATGTATATATATATCATACTCACCATCTTCATCAGCCGTTTCTAGTCCAGTGCAGGGCAAAGACCTTAGACATGTCCTTCCACTTGCATCTGTTGATGTTCTTTTTATGGCAGTTTAAACCAGCATTCTTTAGGAAAAAACAAAGTTTATTAAAGGAATATCTATGAAAGACATCGTTTCAGAATCTCAGAAAAGCGTGGCATTGCAACTTGTAGCATGACTTCAAATGTGAGGGAGGGGGGGGGGGTGTTGAGAGGAGTCATTACCGGAAATGAGTTCCTGTATTTGCTGGTCCTGATTTATTCTCATGAGTCTTGGGGGTGGGGGGGGGGGGGAGGAGGGGGACAGAGAGTTGCTCATATCGTGGATATGAAAATTCCTTCATCTTCATCGCAGACTTGGGAAGTAATGGTGCTATGTTGAACACAGATTCACATTTGTCTGACTTCTCGTGTTTTCTGTTTATGATATATGAAAAGGAATGCAATAGACTAAGAATAAATATACATTAATATTATTACTTGAAAACAGAGTTACACACACACATACACACACACACACATATATATATATATATATATATACATATATATATATATATATATATATGTATATATATATATATATATATATATGTATATGTATATATAAACGCAAAAGGTACACACACACACACACACATATATTTATATATATATATATATATATATATACAGTATACATAAATGCAAAAGGACCTCTGGGAAAATGAAAATATAGAAGAGTGTATTCTGACTAGTATCGACCTCTTCAAGATGTAAGGCGAAACTAGTCATGATACACTTTTATATTTTCATTTTCTCACTGGTTCCTTTGCGTCTGAGAAGTATATATATATATATATATATATATATATATATGTATATATATTGAGAAAATATCATAATTACGTTGAGAGCATTATTACATTTAGATTTGATATGAGATATATAAGTGTACATGAAGATTACTTTCAAATCCATTAATTTACAAATAAATATTCGAGATATCATAGTGTACGTCCCTTTCAAATTGTATGAAAATATAAAGAAGAATAACTTGAATTTAATAGTAACCATAAAATCTATTATGGAATGATAGCTTAAGTAATCTTAAAGTAGATTCTCACAAAATGAAACTAAAAATATCATAAAGTAATATGCCCAAGCTGGGAGCAAAGAGGGCCAGGCAAAGGCTTTGGATGACTCAGCAGGTATCTATAGGCTCTCTCAAAATCCCCCATCCTTAGTTCACAATGATGGTGAGGTTGCAGACACTACAAGAAACTATCGAGATTAAAGGGGTCTCAAACTCATGTCCGTCAGATTGTCAGGCGGGGACGTTACCAATAATATACATGTGTAAGACAAAGAGGACACAGTGTGCCAACTAAATTTGACGAAGAACACTAAAAACTGAACTTGAAACAGAAATAAAATATATGTAAGACAAAGGTGACGCAATGTGCCAACTAAATTTATCAAAGAACATTAGAGACTAATAGTGAAACAGAAATAAAATATATGTAAGACAAAGGTGACACAGTGTGCCAACTAAATTTGACAAAGAACATTAGAAACTAGTCTTGAAACAAAAATAAAATATATGTAAGATAAAGGTGACACATTGGGCCAACTAAATCTGACAAAGAACATTAGAAACTAATTTTGAAACAGAAATAAAATATATGTAAGACAAAAGTGACACAGGTGTGCCAACTAAATCTGACAAAGAACATTAAAAACTAGTCTTGAAACAAAAATAAAACATATGTAAGGCAAAGGTGACACAGTGTGCCGACTAAATCTGACAAAGAACATTAGAAACTAGTCTTGAAACAAAAATAAAACATATGTAAGGCAAAGGTGACACAGTGTGCCAACTAAAATTTGACAAAAATCATTAGAAACGAGTCTTGAAATAGAAATAAAATATATGTAAGACAAAGGTGACACAGTGTGCCAACTAAATTGGACAAAGAACATTAGAAACTAGTGTTGAAACAGGAATAAGATATATGTAAGACAATGGTGGCAGAGTGTACCAACTAAATCTGACAAAGATCATTAGAAATTAGTCTTCAAACAGAAATAAAATATAGGTAAGACAAAGGTGACACATTGGGCCAACTAAATTTGAGAAAGAACATTAGAAACTAGTCTTGAAACAGAAATAAAATATATGTAAGACAAAGGTGACACAGTGTGTCAACTAAATCTGACAAAGATCATTAGAAACTAGTCTTGAAGCAGAAATAAAATATATGTAAGACAAAGGTAACACAGTGTGCCAACCAAATTTGACAAAGATCATTAGAAACTAGTCTTGAAACAGAAATAAAATATATGTAAGACAAAGGTGACACAGTGGGCCAACTAAAATTGAGAAAGGGCAGTAGAAACCTGTCCTGAAATCCTAATAAACAACACGTAAGAGAAAAGCTGACACAGAATCAGCAAACACTGCTTATGAACCCAAAAAATAAATGATGCGTGTCACTTAAAATTGACCTGGGACTGGTACACGCTGGTCCTGAACCCTAAGTTACAGTTGGCTCCATTCATTCCGGTACACTTCTCTGGAAGCTAAGGAAACATCAGTGTACCGGGATGAATGAATCCAACTGTACCACCTTACTATGAAGAGACTGCAGATTCGAAGCAGAGGTTATGATAGTTATTGATCAAATGGATTGCCTTGCAAATTGCAATCAGCTCTATTGAGAAGAGCTATCAATTCTCAGGCTCCACTATTGTTGTTGTTAATAATAATAATAATAATAATAATAATAATAATAATAATAATAATAATAATAATAATAATAATAGTAATAATAATAATAATAATAATAATAATAATGATAATAATATAAAGATTTTGAGGATAATAATGACAAAAATTAAAAGTGAACTTAATGACAATGAAAGATTATAAAGGGAATAACAAAAAAAATATAATAAAGATGAAAATGAAAAAGATATAATCAAGTTTTAATTGAAAAAAAAATAAAGACAAATTAAGATAAAAGGAAATGTGGTCAGAAACGGAATTTGACAAAATACT
Organism: Palaemon carinicauda; assembly: GCF_036898095.1. Classification (NCBI taxonomy): domain Eukaryota; kingdom Metazoa; phylum Arthropoda; class Malacostraca; order Decapoda; family Palaemonidae; genus Palaemon; species Palaemon carinicauda. The sequence continues at coordinate 51,525,307 of NC_090756.1, forward strand.
GTAGAAACTAATAAGAGAAATATGAAAGTGGAATCTTAATGGAAATCCCTTCACAAACCAGAAAAGACAAAGAGCCATTTCTTGAATTCGAGAGAAACATAAGATATATGAAGCATCTGACCTTAAAAAAGAATATGTTTGTGATTCATTAAATAAAAGAAATAAAAGTAAATAAAAGACGGAAGAATCGGACAGTTTTTTTTTTTTTTTTATTTCCAAAAAATACAAGATAAAAAAATCGGACAAGATTTTTCTTCCTTAATCCCGGGAAAACAAAAGATATTTGATGAGTCTCAGTTCTGAAAAAAAAAAAAATGTTTGTGATTCATTAATTCGAAAAAAAAGATTGATTAAACGTTAAAAAAATCCAGTAAATATAAAAATGAAGTCTTTTAATAACTCCAGAGAAGGGAAGATTATTGAAAGAAATAGACGAATTAAAGGAATATTTCTGCTAATCGTATTTAATCATTGTTTCAACCTTTTTAAACTGAAGAAAAACTATTTTTTTTCTTTCAGACCAAAAAAGAATAATTCAATATAAACCTCCGTTCGGGATTTGAAATTTTGAAAATCTTATTATTTTACAATAAAATAAATTTGAAATTTAGAAAATCTTATTATTTTACAAGAAAATAAATTTGAAATTTTGAAAATCGTCCTATTAAAAATAAACAAAAGTTTAAAATATATCTTTTTAAAATATAAAAAAATGAAATTTTGAAAATCGTCTTACTTTCGAAAGAAATTGATATTTGACCCCATTATTGCAATCTGGTCATTCAGAGTTGAGTAAAGACTTTACCTTTCCGATTGTTGATTAAAACCTCTTGGGATCTCGATTGAAAATAAAATTTAGAGAAAATTGTGTTTGGAATATAAAACTCTATTGACTATCTTAGCCAATATATGAAATGTTCCAACAATATCGCCATGTATTTTTCTTTTTGACATCAGTGAAATCCCTTAGAATCTTCTCACCTTCTTAGAAATGTTCTCAACTTTGACGAGTCTCTGAAGAGAGAGAGAGAGAGAGAGAGAGAGAGAGAGAGAGAGAGAGAGAGAGAGAGAGCTGTTTGTTGAAAATTAGTGTGATAATGTAAGAGCTCCACTTTCATGAAATTTCATGTTGATCTTTTTTTTTTTTTTTAGTGTCATGAAAAAAACATTTGAAGAAAAGGGAAGTTTTCTACCAGGGAAAATCATGCAGTAATTACAATGCAATGGCCAACAAATATAGTTTTCTTAAAAGATGTTAATCTTTTTTATCCACTTTCATTCATTTCTAATATATTAAACTGGGCTATATTATTTCTTTTTCCAATTAATGATTTTATATTATCTGTTTATGTCATTCATTTTAGATTAATGAAAATTTTTAGTAAGATCTTAATTGGTTGTTTAGTATGTAAACTTGCCAAAGGATAGCATTTATTTCGTTATTTACTTGTTTACATTTCAGCCTTTAAGTAATCAAAAGAATTGAAATGAAGGATATCTTGTCTCACTAATAAATTATAACATTTATAACATAATGTCTATATTATAGAATAAACCCAGAAATAAAAATTGTAAGGTATACAAACGCTTTAGCATATACAGTATATGACAAAACGTAAACAAAAAATTCTGTTCGGAAGTTTAGTTCTTGTAATAATCAACTTAAAATAATAAATGTCTGAGAAGATCCTATTGAAAATGCCCCTTCCTAGCGATCTGCTGAACTGGGGTTCGAGACCGTCGATAGTTTCTAGTAATGTCTGCAACCTCATCCCAGTTGTGAGGTAGGGATAGGGTTGAAGTTCGGGGAACCTATTAATCTACCTTGCTGAGTTATCAGAAGCCATTTTCCGACCTTTCCTGGTCCTAGCTTGGGTGGAGAGGGACTTGGGCTTTGATCATATGGATATATGGTCAGTCAGTCATTGTCCCTGTCCCTTGCCTCTTCCATTCATGAACGACCTTTACAACCGCTAAATCAGTTTTTAAACAATTTTTCCGTTAATACTCATCTTAACCAATTAGAGTCTTTAAAGCCCCATGGCATATTCTGATCCTAATTGTTTAGAGGCTATTTATAGTCACAATAAAGATTCCCGTGAAATAAGCCCCGCCCCTTGATGACGTCAAAGTCAATTACGTTGTCTCCTACGTCAGCAACGGTCACAATACATCCCTTTACAAATCTCAAACTATACTCTGGTATAATCCCTTTAAGAAGATGTTTTGTGACCGTTGTTAACGCAGGAGACAAAATGATTGGTTACGACGTCATTAGGCTTTCATATTTCTAGGAAAATATTTAATTTTGTTAAGAAATTAGCAAATGTTTTTCTATACATAAATTAACTAATTAAAATTCCTTTTGCTTAAATGATATAGCTAAATTTTAAAATGTTTCCCCTTGCATATATATATATATATATATATCGTACATTTTGTTTTCATGCTGTATTTTAACTTAAAAAAAATACAATATAATGGTAAATGTAGAAGTGTATGGTTTTAGATTTAGTTTCCTTAGAATAAATGCTGAAGAGACCGTCAGCCGGGAAAGCCCAATACCCCCCAATGTAGTGCCCAATCACACCAGTATACTTCCCGGTTAACAGATTAAACTCATGGTACCGGGCTGGGATAGATCTGTTGCCATGCGAATGCTAGGCAAAATCGTTACCACTGTACTCTTATACATTTATTTCTTGCTATAAAAAAATGTCCTCTTTCACACAATTTTCACATTGTGAATATACAATATATCTCATTTTCCAAATAAGAAAAGCAATTAAAAATCCCTATCTAGCATTCAAGAGACCAATTAACTCTCCGTTCGAATTTCCCTTTAAAAAGGTAAACATTTCCGATGTACAATTCTGTGTAATTGATTGTGATCAGAAGCAAATTGGTTTAAAGATCTAATTGGAAAAACATCGGCCTCAAATCAGGGTTAATTTGTTCCACTGATGTGATGCTCAAATTTGTCTTATCCTCAATGTTCATCAGTCTTTCATAAAAAAAAAAAAAAAAAAAAAAAAAACACCTTGATAATACTTTTATTATTATCATTTTTTTTATTTATATTAAATAGTAGTAGTAGTAGTAGTAGTAGTAGTAGTAGTAGTAGTAGTAGTAGTAGTAGTACTTTTAAACAGAAAAGCAGCAATCTACAAATTTACTGATCCTTACTAAGAAGAGCTGCAGGGTGATGGTCAGGAATTGGTCCACGAGAGATAGGATCAGTCAATGAGAGCCCGTCTTTAGGAGTGATTAAGTGGATACAAAAAGGTGCTTATATATATATATATATATATATGTGTGTGTGTGTGTGTGTGTGTGAGAGAGAGAGAGAGAGAGAGAGAGAGAGAGAGAGAGAGTTGGGGGTGGAAATAGAATCAGAACTGATAAAGATTGAAGGAAAAATAAAAAAATCACGAATAACCAACTTAGCAACAAAGTGATAAATAATCTTAGTAAACAGAATCATTAAAAGGAATGCTATAAACTTTCGGCTTCAACTTCAACGTAGCACCCATATTCCCAATACTGGTTCAAAGACAATAAATAATAGTAAAGATCTTAAAGTTGGTTTAACCGTGCATTCACCCGTTTTAGTTGGGTGAGTCGGCAATAGATGGTGTTAGTAAAACTCGGGCTCTCGCCTGCTGGCCTGAGGACAGTCGGACAGATCTGTGTTTAACAATGATATTTATAAACGTTTCTGAGTACGAAGAAGGTGTTAATCTAGACTTGAGGTGTGTGGCTTACCTCTAATGTATTTTAACCAGCAAAGCGATATGACCTAGAAACAAACTTTCCTTGATTAGAACTTGAGATTGTGGTGCTCGAGGTTTGAAGGTATTGAATTGTTGATTTGGAAGTTTGAAGGGAATAAATCGTTTTATGGAAACCATGAACTTAAAGATGATACTCTGGTTCTATAACAAACAATAACAAATAAAACAATTTGTAATCCCCTCAAGGGAAAAGGCCTCAGACATGTCCTTAGTCATGTCTGGAGTGTGGCCAGTTTCACCACTACGCTGGCCAACTGTAGACTGGTGATGGTGGGAGATTTTAGTCTGATATTTCACAGCAAACCAACCTGGTATGGGTGTCCCTGACTAGTACAGCTTTGCTGGTCATGGCGATACACAAACCCTTTCACCACGTTAAAGTATCCCCACTCAGAAAGGGGTTTATATAAAGATCATAATCCATTTAGTAAAAATTTGTGATATTCGCTTATGAGAGCCTGTCTGAAATAACACCTTTCTCTTTCTGAGTAAAACTGGAAAACAGATTACTTTCATATCGTGTGGAAGTCCAAATCTTTAATTTCATGTAATATTTCTCCATCTCAGAGAAAACTATTTTCTCTTCTCTCATGTCAGGTTGCATGGGATATTCAAATTCATCCTCTTAAAGGGTTGACTTAAAAGTTTTCCTTTTCTTTATTTAAATGTAAGAATTACTGAAAACACATAAGTAAGAAAACATTTATTCGGACGAGTTATCTATTTTAGTCTCCAAATATATTTTATTTTAATTTCATTTAATCATATCTTATTTTAAAATGTACATTATTTCTCATAGAATTTATTTTCTTATTTCCTTCACCACTAGGCTATTTTTCTTTATTGGAGCCCTTAGGCTTATAGCCTTTAGCATCTTGCTTTAACAACTAGGGTTGTAGCTTAGCTAATAATAATAATAATAATAATAATAACAATAATAATAATAATAATAATAATAATAATAATAATAATAATAATAATAATAATAATAATAATAATAATAATAATAATAATAATAAAAGTTGATGGGATTCCGGGTTTTTTTCGTAGTTCACTTTATTTAGTTGCTCTTACAGAGTCTGCCTTTCATCAAAGGCATTGAAGAGGGCACATCAGGCAACCGACCCCTTAATGTAAGGGTATCGGTGGGAAAAAAGGAGAAGACATCTAGCTATATTGTTTAACCCCTACAACATTATTAATATTGATTAAATTTCTTTACTTTAGTGTTGATACAACAATACAATTAATCCGAGGTTATTTAATGAATTAAAGACCCAATTAGTCAACAACACCATATTGTCTACTTATCTGTTTGGTCGGCCTGGAAACAGATGGACAGACGAAATAACACCAATGTTAGTTTAACCAGAACTTTTGAACTGGATTGATATAAACTCTACGGCGATGACAACCACACTTACAAATCTACCTTCCTAGTTATTTAAATCTTAAAACACACGTTATTCTTTCTGAGATATTTCCTCACTAAATGGAGGAAGAAGAGCCAGATAGGAAGCAGGGGAGAGATATGCAGAATAAAAGTGGCCTGAGAAGATATAAGGTATGGTGAAGGAGAAACAAATATCAGCAGAGGAACAGATGGATGATAGGAGAGAAGAATAGTTGTGGGAACAATAGAGGATTGATGTGATAGTAAAAATTGAGAGAGAGAGAGAGAGAGAGAGAGAGAGAGAGAGAGAGAGAGAGAGAGAGATGTTCAGTACCAAATACTGAGTACAGAAGTTGAATAGAATTTTTAGGAAGAAATAAAAGTTATTCTAAAAGTAAGTAAAAGCAAGGAGAAAGGTTGGCGAACAAATGAAAATCAGAGTAAAAGATAAACCTAAAGAGATGTTGTAGGAAATGAATTGGCAAGACAGAGCTGATTGAAGCAATTCTCAGATGGGTCATAGAAATGCTCAATATGCTTTTGAAATTGATTATGTATGTAATCAGAGAGGCAATTGCAAGCCTGTATTGATTGATATGATTACAAGTGAGATGGTGAAGTATGCTGACGATGGTGTGATTGATGGAATTTTAAAATATGATGAATGAAATAGGAGAGATTAATATTCTTTTTTATATACTAAAAGTTCAGAACTAGATCATTATTATTATTATTATTATTATTATTATTATTATTATTATTATTATTATTATTATTATTATTAACATTAATATCAATATCAATAATAATATTAATATTGATATTGATATTAATATTAATATTAATATTAATATTAATATTAATAATATTGTTGTTGTTGTTGTTATCTAAGCTACAAGACAGAAGTCTGAGGAAGCACAAGAAATGGAAGGACTTTTAATTCCAGTACTACAGCAGTATTCCAAAACTTTTAATCGTAAATCAATAGGGAAATTACAGCAGTAAATTACCTAGTAATGAATTTCCCCGTGATCTCCGAATAAAGGCAAACGATTCGAGTTAGTGAACTATGAAGTTTTATATGGGAAGAGATAATTAACATCAACAGCCAAAGTCCGTCCATTAAGTGACCAGCCTCCAAAATCCATTTCAGATTTAAATGTTTTTTTTTTTTTTTCACCATCACTCTGATCAAGGCCAATTACCATACGAGGGATTATCTTTCCCTGCTTTGTATCATACAACTTTTCTTTTTGGATTTTCGTTGGTTATGTGAAGAGCAGAGGCCATAGAAAGGAAGAGCTATAAAGAGAAATTAAAGGAAATACAAAATTTCCTGATAAGGAGAATTTATGTAATAAATGTAATATAGTTTGTTTTCTTTGTGATAATTAAAAGAATTTGCTTATCGAAAATATTTCTAATATCATGTATTACAGATATCGTTTATATCTTATAACCATATTAAAGGGAAGATGTATAAATAGAAATAAAAGTGTCCTGATTTAAGATTTATAGGCAACTCTTGAATGGCACAGACAAGAGACAGTAACATTGCCCTAGCAAGCAGGACAATGCCTTAGAAATTGACCACATAGAAATGACAGTTCCTTAAGCCAGTGGCATTGTCTGGCGTGGCCCCCCCCCCCCTTGTTTTTTAATTGAAATCGCTGAACGCCCTTCGGAATCCAAGTCCTTCCTTCGATGCCGTTATCTCTCGTAAATTTTTACCTGTCCAACAACCATCCGAGATTAACCACTGGTATAAAAGGCCCTTAGCTAACGCTTAAACTTTGTATCCTTTACCTATTTCGATTTCCAAAGTCTCGAACAACATTTATCTCCCGTAATTTTTTTTTGAATTCTGGATCATCTGAGATTAGTAATAATCCCTCCAGTCCTTTCGGGTAAAGGTTTACTTCAACACCTGACCCATAGTTTAAAACTCTTAAGATCCTCCTTTTAATGCCATTGTCTACCGATTGTGTCTCTTTATTCCATACAGAGCACCAGTTTGTTTACCATGACCAATGAGTGCATCCTTAGACGGGCCTCACAGCTTCACCCAACCAAAGGGTTCTAGAAATTCTTGCCGCATACATTTTCACCGTAGGACTTTTTGTCACGGACTTTTTGCCGTAGGAATCTTTGCCACTAGGTATTTTTGCCGTAAGGAATTCTTGCCGCAAATTGCATATTACTTTTACAATTTAAAGGTATATGAAAGAGTTGACCTATAAAAAAATTAAATCTAGTGGCCTCCATACATACATCTAATGCGATGGATGGTCTCTGATAATTAGCTCTTACTTATGAAGTTATAAACAAGCAGTTTTAGCCCATACATACACTCCACTGGTCTTTGATAAATAGCTCATGCTTCTAAAGTTTAAAACAAATGTCAGTGTAACCGGATGTTTGCTTCATTTAGCTAAAAATATTTTTCGAAAAGTCTGTGGATTTGGCCATAAAGTGCGTTACCAGAGTGATTTGGAATTTAACACCTTGGTCAAATGCTTTACAGCACTTGCATTTATTCCTTCTAGTGGTTTCACCTGGGAACTCTGATCCTGAGGTCGTTAAGAGATTTCAGACATTAAGGTATTGAGATATATGGCTTATTTGAATATGAAAAACATGTCTAAATGGGAAAAAATTATCTTCTATATATATATATATATATATATATATTGTATACACACACACACACACACATATATATATATATATATACATATTTAAAGTTTAAACGCGGAAAATCTCCCTGATATATATATATATATATGTATGTATAGATATAGATATATATATATATATATATATATATATCCATAAAAAATAACGTAAAAATTTCACCATTTAAATATATTGAATGAAAATTAATAAATCATTGATAGTCTCATTCCAACGTAGATATAAACTTCCAGGTATGTAATCTCCCAAACATTTCCTAATATCATATTGGCCTTTATGCCGGAAGTAAGTCCATTATGTCCACATAACTGCATGGTGTTGGGATGTCAATTTCCAGAGATTCCTGGAATCCAGAGAAGTACATGAAATTATGGGCAAGGTCATTTCCTTTAGCAACCATAGACGCTCACGAAACAAGAAATACGTCTTGACATGAATACAGTAATTAACAAAAGTCAAAGAGTTGATCTTTTCAACTATTGACAAAAATACAACAAATTACAAAAGTGGAAAAGTTCAAATTTCATTTTGATTTCTATACTAGACTTTTGTTAATTATATATCATTCTGAAACATTTTTTATTTTCTTGATATTGCTACATTAAGTCAATGGAACTTCAAAAGCTCAAACGCGCAGCGAATCTTTTTAAGTTGAAGAGGCTGACATAAATCTCTCTTCATAGTTTATAAATCATTTATCTATTTCAATGTTGTTACTGATTTTGAAAAATCTTTCATTCTTGCTTCAATACTTTTCATATAGTTCATCTCTTTTATCATTTCCTTTCCTCATTGGGCTATTTTTGTTCGAGTTGGAGCCGTTGGGCTAACAGTATCCTGCTTTTCCAACCAGGTGTTGTTCGGCTAATAATAATAATAATAATAATAATAATAATAATAATAATAATAATAATAATAATAATAATAATAGTTTTGTTAAATATAATGGATGCCTCTTTTGCATTCTCAATGACTTTTTTTTTTTTTATAATCAATGCATAGTGATGGACAGTGTAACAAAAGTTTGCTTTGAGTGAAAACTGGAAATGTTGAACTATAGAAGCCAATGCAATGAAATTGGATTTTGTTCAACGAAAAAAAATAGGCTAAATAACAACAAGAATTAATATGACATTAGACATATGCCATGCATTCTCCCTCATGAGGCTCAAGACTACATGGTATTCTAGAAATTTTATTCCAGCTTTGGACAAGCTGTGGAATGATCTTCCTAATCAGGTAGTTGAATCCATTAAGTCTGGCCTTGGCTAGTAGAGCTTTGGTCATCATGGCGATACAAAAAGCCTTTCATCATGTTATGGTATCCCCATATATATATATATATATATGTATATATATATATATATATATATACAGGTATATATATATATATATATATATATCGAAATAAGACATATATTTTTTGATACATTAATGTCTAGATTCTCTTAACAACTTCGGGATCAGAGTCCCAGACAAAATCACACAATGACAATAGTTTCTGACTGGCCGGGAATCAAACCCTGGTCCAGGAAACTTGTATGAACAGTGATATACCACTTGGCCACTTGGTATGTCCCTGTTCATACAAGTTTCCTGGACCAGGGTTCGATTCCTAGCCGGTCATATGCTAAGGTCTTTGTGTGATTTCACCTGGGCCATGGATCTCGAGGTCGTTAAGAGAATCCAGACATTAATGTATCAAAAATATATGGCTTATTTGAATATGAAAAAGACGTCTAAATGTGCACGGTTTTATCATTTATATATATATATATATATATATATATATATAAATTATAAATATACATACATATATATATAAAATATAAATATATATATATATATATATATATATACATGTAAAAGAAATTCTGAATAATGGCGTTTTTGTTAAATATTTCCACTTTTTATTCTTAACTATTCTCACAGAACCTCTTAGCAAAAGGACATGATTTTTACTTTGAAATTACAGCATTGAGAATGAAGTATGAATAGTGCTCCCAGTATTACAAAAGAACACTTATCATAGCACATAGATCGTTTATAACATACAAGGATAAGATTTTCTAAACTACCTTAAACGCATACGTAAACATATATGTATATCCATTTATCTGGATCCAGCCACAGCTCCACCCTCCTGGATTTAACTCCATGGTGGTGATAACTTCGAAGGCCTTTTTCATCTGGAAGGAGTGTGAGATTTCAAAGGCCAATTGAATATTCCTTTTTTTATCATTTAGAAAATTTAAGGTTTTTCCCTTCAATGCTGCTCTGCTCTTGAAACTTTACACGGGGCTTTCACACACAACTGTTCGAGGCTACATCTATTCTCATATCCAAGTAGATGTGTCAGTTTGCTTCTTTTCTTTCGCACATCGACTGGATGATTCGTAGGGAACTTTTGTTTTGGATGATTTTATTTAAATTTAGAACATTTATTCTAGCGATCTGTTGGACGGGAGTTCGAGACCCATGGGAGTTCGATGGTATCTTGTACTGTCGACAACCTCACCATCATGGTGAGGTAAGGCTGTTGGTGGGGGGGGGGGGGGGGGGGGCTATAGGTTTACCTGCTGAGTCGTCAACAGCCATTGCCTGGCCATTCCTGGTCCTAGCTTGGGTTGAGATATGTTAGAAACCAATAAGAGAGAGAGAGAGAGAGAGAGAGAGAGAGAGAGAGAGAGAGAGAGAGAGAGAGAGATAGTAGCTGGAAATGAAATAAGATCAAACAAAGGATATCAAAATAAGATTAAAAGAATCCCATATCATCTTCAAGATCCTAAAACCGGTGTTACGCATTACTGTGGACTTGTGTTCGTCACAATGTTGGAAACCACGAGAAATAGCATCCGACAGAATCAATCCTATACAAAGACTATTGTCTTGAGTCTCTCTCTGTCAAGAAAGCCTATACAAACTACAGCATTGATACCCATAATTCTCTCTGCCTCTATTCTGCCTTTCTTTTGTCTATACATTTATGTGTCCTTTCTCTCTCTCTCTCTCTCTCTCTCTCTCTCTCTCTCTCTCTCTTTATTAGTATGTTTATGTATCCTTCCCTGCTCTCTCTCTCTCTCTCTCTCTCTCTCTCTCTCTCACTTTATTAGTATATTTATGTATCCTTCCCTGCTCTCTCTCTCTCTCTCTCCTCTCTCTCTCTCTCTCTCTCTCTCTCTATTCCGATGGATAAAATTTTCTATGCTACAGCCGAATAAAACCGCATCGCAAAGTATAATATCCGGACTTCTGGTAATCCAGCTGGCAGCATTGGAGGGTGATTTTAATTTCACTAATAAATTTTCTTATACTCAGAATTAGATGGAAATTGTGAGTATTTGCAGATAGAGCTAGGATTTAAAAGAAATCTGACTAGTTTAATCAATTATGAATATATATATATATATATATATATATATATATGTATATACACCCATTCCTGTGTGGAGATACCTTAACCTGGCGAAAGTGTTTGCGTATAGCCATGATCAGCAAAGCTGTACCAGTCAGGGCCACACATGATAGGTTTCTTTACTGTGAGCAAT
>NC_090756.1:51537235-51539735 GCF_036898095.1 Palaemon carinicauda
GAGATTTCTTTTAATTTTTGTGGTAATGAACGTAATTTTCAGTGATCTTCTCATACATAGGATAAACAGTTTTAAAAGTACGCTATTAAAAATTTCCCCTCACCCACACAAACAAAACAAAATGTAAAAATCCTGGAATATATGTTGCCAGGCATTTAACCGTTTTAAAAATAAATATATTGACGTTAAGGAGAGATATTACGGTCTCCTGCACGTATAAGATAATAACAAGGTAGGGTAAAAATTACAGTCGCCTGTATTTCAAAAAAATACGGCGGAAAACTACATGATTTTTACGGAGAATTTCCGGTTAAATTTAGGTTTTTACAGTTTAGTGTTTTAATATCTCATTCATTTATTATTATTATTATTATTAATATTATTATTATTATTATTATTATTATTATTATTATTATTATTATTATTATTATTATTATTATTATTATTGTTGTTGTTCTTGTTGTTGATGATGATGATGATGATGATGATGTGGTTGTTGTTGTTTTTGTTGTTGTTGTTGATGTTGTTACCTATGCTACACAAAACTGAGGAAGCGGGATGCTATTAGCCCATGAGCTCCAACAGGGAAAAGTAGCCAAGTGAGGAAAGGAAATGAGGAAATAAATAAATAAACTATATGATAAGTGACACAAATAGAAATAAATATTTTCAAGAGGAGTGACAACATTTTTAACAATAAAATATCCCAAGAACAAAATCAACATTCAAATAAGATTAAAATAATTATATTTAGATTAATTTTGCTATGAAAAATAATTAAAATAATAAAATATAAGAACGTTTTAAATTGCCTTCGCTATGAAAATAGTTTTGTATTATCCACGATGCTTCTGTATCATGAAATTAAGTCAATATATGAGTTTGAAACATAATTGTTGAATAAAAAGAAATCTGCTTGAGATGAAAATTGGAATAAAAAACTAAACACTGTTGGTACTAAGGATTTTCATAATTCTTCGCAAACCGCAATTTTTGAAGATTTCATCTGTCTGAGAGAGAGAGAGAGAGAGAGAGAGAGAGAGAGAGAGAGAGAGAGAGAGAGAGAGAGAGAGAGAGAGAAAGAGAGAGAGAGAGAGAGACTCAGTGGAGCCTTGAGAATCCCCTGGATATAATTTCATGTGTAATAGAGAAGGTCCAGATTGGCAGCTTCTATACAAGACGATCTTTAAAAGAATGAAGAATGGCGTCCTGGCGTCACGCACACACACAAACACAAACACAAACACACACTCTCTCTCTCTCTCTCTCTCTCTCTCTCTCTCTCTCTCTCTCTCTCTCTCTCTCTCTCTCTCTCTCTCTCTCTCTATTATGCTAGGAAAAAGATGTGTGTAAGTGTGTTTACATAATTCTGTGCAGATACATGTACGTAAAAACACTAGTGTTTTTTACAAGTATATTTAAGAAAAATCATAGGAGTGGGCCTCAAAGCTAGCAAGAACAGCACTTAAAGGGGAAATGCCATCAGTCAAACGTTTACTTAAAAATTTGTTACTTAATAAGACCAACACAAAACAAACCACTCTTATGTACAGACTCCTCCCCCTGGGAGGTAATTAATGCTTCGTTTCCGCCATGAACCTACAAAGGATATCCTCAACAGTTCTTGAGAGATTCCTTGGGAGTGCTTCGAAGGGGAATACATGACGTGGGTGGAGTCCTTCAGGAGGTAGCCAGGGCTTCTCACTGCTGACGGAAGAGATTTAATGGGGGTGGAAGGAGAAGATGATCAGGGTTGATTATGACTTGAATTAATGAAGAAGAAGAAGAAGAAGTACAACAACAAGAGCAATAACAATAAAAACAATGAAAACAACAACTCAGAGACACATACACACACACACACACACACACGCATATATATATATATATATATATATATATATATATATATATATATATATATATATATATATGTGTGTGTGTGTGTGTGTGTGTGTGAGTGTGTGTGCGTGTCTACTTATTTAAAAACATACAGTATATACATATATACATATATAAATAAATAAATAAATAAATAAATGCATATATATACAAATATATATACATTATATATATACGAATATATATATATATATATATATATATATATATATATATATATATATATATATATATATATATATATATATATATATATATATATATATATATATATGAAGAGATGCTAAGCTTCAGAGTAGATGGGCTAACAATTGATTTAATAACCAACGGAGAAGATTCCATACTAGCAAAACTTCCTGAACTCTACACCAAATGTCTGCAAGAATGCTCTATACCTACAATTGAAAAAACTTTGTTATTATACAAATTCACATAAAGGGAGACACAAAAGTCCTAAAAAATTACCGATCAATAAGTTTACTCTCCAGAGTATATAAATTATCATATTAGCCCGATTAGGAAGAAAGCTCGACTTTAATCAACCAAGAGAACAGGCAGGCTTTAAAAGGGGTATTCAACAACTGACCATATCCAGGTA
>NC_090756.1:51549735-51552235 GCF_036898095.1 Palaemon carinicauda
TCACTACACCCTCCAAAACATCGCCGACGTGACTTCCTACTTGCACAAATCGAAGTTTTCCTCCTCGCTCAACCTCTTGAAGGAGTATTATGAGGTGCCCATCAACCCAAAACACATCCCGAGATCACCTTCATAACTCTCTTTTGTACATACACCTTCCATTGCTCATGTTTTGGCCTTTGTAATGCTGGGACACTTTTGAACGTCTCATGGACGGCATATCAGGTAACCTCCCCTTCTGTGTATGTTTTGTGGACGACATACTTGTGTTCTCTTCCTCCAAAGAGGAACACCTCCATCATCTACTCATTGTGCTCGATCACCTATAACAGAACGGCCTTGTAGTCCAGTGCAACAAGTTTACCTTTGGTGCAAATAAAGTATCATTCTTAGGGCACCGCATCACTACTGCAGGAGTACAACTACTCCCTGAGAAAGAAGCAGCCGTTCTGAAGTTCCCCAGCCATTGACAGTCAAAGTGCTGTAAGAATTCTTGAGTATGATAACTATTATTACCATTTCCTGCCAGCCATTACCACCAACCTTGCCCACCTCTACACCTCCCTCAAGGAAAAGCCAAAAGACCTGGGGTGGGGACCTCTTCAAACAATGGCCTTTTCCCGTGGCACTTGCACCTCCCCTCTTCCCCAATGCCTGCGATGTCGCTATTGGGGCAGTAATCGAACTGGTGGTAAACTGCTCGCCCCTGCCATTGGCCTTCTTCAGTAGAAAACTATCTAAGGCGGAATCCAGCTACTCTACCTTCAACCGCGAATTGCTGGCGGTGCACTCAGCTGTCCATCACTTTTGCCACTTTTTGAATGGTACGCCCTTCGTCATTTGCACAGTGCATATGCCTCTAGTGGAAGCCTTCATTTGGCAGTCCAATTCTTGGTTTGCCCATTAATGATCACATCTCTGCACATTGGCTGAATACAATTATACCCTTCAACATGTCACTGGTAAAATGAATCCTGTTGCTGATGCCTTGTCAAGAAACACATTGGCAGCCATTCATCTGGTATTGAATTACAACACCTTAGCAGAAGCCCAATGAAAAGATCTAGAGTACCAGGCATGTAGGACATCTTTCACAACCCTCCATTGGGAAGACGTCCTTCTCAACGACCCCAATGACACCCCCCTCTGTGATGTCAGTACTGGTAGACTTAGACCATGGATACCTTCTCCCATACAGTCATGTGTTTGATTTCATTCAAGGCAAAGCTACTGAAGACAAAGTTCATTTGGTATAGCATTACTAAAGATGCTATTGACTGGTTCTGCACCTGTATTTCATGCCAAACCTCTAAAGTACACTGACACGCGGATTCAAGAGTGAGCACCATTCTTCAACCTCAGCGGTGTTTTGCCTACATGCTCATCAATGTTGTAGATTCCTTACCCACATCACAAGGGCATCGTTACTTATTTACCGTCATTGACAGCTGCACTCATTGGCCAGAAGCCAATCCCATGGAAACTGCAATGTCTGCCTTGTGTACATTTCCCTTACTCTCAGGATGGATAGCAAAGTTGGGTATCCCTCAGCATATTACTTCAAACAGGAATACCACTTTAATCTCTCAATTATGGACACCATTATTATATCTCCTGGGAATAACCCTTCATCAGACAAACGCATACAACTCTGCTGCCAACGGAATGGTTGAACATTTTCGCCGTACCTTGAGGCAGCTTTGATGTCCCGCTGCAAGGGCTCTAATTGGTTTACCCAGCTTTCCTGAGTCCTCCTGGGACTAAGGACCATTCCTAAAGACACACTGAATGTCTTGGCAGCTGAAATGGTGTATGGCAACCCATGGTCGTCTCTGTCGATTTTTTCCTGTCTGCAATCTCCTCCGGCAATCTCCCGTGCCTACATCACGTTTGGAGAAAATTCACCTCATAGCACCAGAATTACAAGCCCCCAGCTAAGCAATACATGCCGACAGATCTGCACTCGGCAACACATGTTCTCCTATGCAACGACACTAGCAAGCCCTTTCCTCGTGATCCGTCGTGCGTTGAAAGCATTCTTTCTCAATAAGCATGGCAAAGAACACTGGATCGGCTAAAAACTGCATACCTCCTGCCAGATAACCCGCCTATAGTATACCTCTTAAGATAAGGGAGCCCTATTTGACATGAATGTCATTTTTAGGGGGAAGTCATGTACCACACGTGTTTCACACTGGTACATTGTGATGTATTTTTTTTATTATATGCAGTATAGCGCTCTACCCCTCTCTGTCAACAAAACCAGGTTGACCCTGTTTTTCTTGCATTGATCTGTTTGAAGTTTTATGACCTTTTACACTGAAACTATTGTGAAAAAAAAAAAAGCTCGCTGGCTGTTGAAATAAATTCAGCTGCATATACGCCCTCTCTCATTTATCACCTAACTGCCCACTCGCACAGGTTTAAATATCATTTGACAGTATATATACGTACCGCATGAGAATGAGAGTGGTGAGAGACTGGTAGATATGTGTGTTGA
>NC_090756.1:51557235-51567235 GCF_036898095.1 Palaemon carinicauda
CTCTCTCTCTCTCTCTCTCTCTCTCTCTCTCTCTCTCTCTCTCTCTCTCTCTCTCTCTCTCTCTTAGCAGAATCTTTAATTTATGTTTGATGTCTCTCAGACTTAATAATTTAAATTTTAGTGAAGTTCCAACCAGCAGATCTAGCTGGGGGACAGGATAAAGAGAAGACTAATTTGCCAGTGTGAACGTGTGTTGCTTAATGAATTAATCCTGAAAGGATTTAATTTCACCTCTAGACACTTAATTACATGAGGATACCTCTTTCTTGGAGCTTTGATTTGTTTAAAATTAGTTGGGAATTAATCCGGATTTCTTTTGCGTTACTCGAATTTCACTTACAAAAGTTTTCAAAATTACTTAAACTTTTTGAACAACCTTAGTTGGAAAAACATGATGCTATAAGCACAAGGGCTCTAACCGGTAAAATAGCGCAGTGAGGAAAGAGGATAAGGAAACAGAATAGTGTGTCTGAGAGTACCCTCAAACAAGAGAGCTCTAACCCAAGACGGTGGAAGGCCATGGTACAGAGGCTATGGCACTACCCAAGACAAGAGAACAATGGTTTGATTTTGGAGTGTCCTTCTCCTATAAGAGCTGCTTACCATAGCTGAAGAGTCTCTTCTACCCTTACAAAGAGGGAAGTAGCCACTTAACAACTACAGTTTTTTTTATTATTCTTATGTATTCTCATGTAAATGTATTTTGGCATTACGAAGACATTACTAACAAACTATCTTCGATTACTTAGTATCTTTTATAAAGTCCAGATTGATACACTCGAAAATAGAGACATTTGTAAAGAGTGAATTTACTCAGTGAAAAAAAAAGAAAAATTATATCGAAATCTTTACTGAAAAAACGAAAAGCTATGAAAAACTTCGATAATTTTGTGTACCTTTGAAAGTTGTAGAAAGCTTTTATCTGATTAGTAATATGAAAATAATAATTCTGTCTTTTATGTGAGTAATTGCTAATTTTTAAGCTTATAAAGCTCAAACAATTATTAAAGAAACTCTTTCTTTCAGTAACCGTAAAAGAATAATAACACTTTAATTATTCATAAATTGACATTATTTATTTTTGCATACTGATCTATAAAGATAAGTGCTTCATTAAAACATAAAAGAACGAATTTTGTGATGTTTGCAAAACATCCTAAAAGTTTATTACAAGAAACCTTTATGGAATTAAATCTCTATTACATCTTTAATTGCACCGAAAAAAAAGTTTATCAGTAAGTAATCACTTAGAAAACATTAGAGGCGAAGGATTTAGTAGATTTTCAATAACTGCAATATTTGATTATTTTGAGCATAACAATATTTCAATATCCTACTGATATATATATATATATATATATATATATATATATATATATATATATATATATATATATATATATATATATATATATATATATATATATATATATATATATATATATATATATATATATATATATATATATATATATATATATATATATATATATATATATATATATATATATATATATATATATATATATATATATATAGATAGATATATATATATATATATATATATATATATATATATATATATATATATATATATATATATATATAATTTTGAGAGATTTTAAATAGCTCCTAATCTAAATTATTTTATATACTATAATGCTAAAAGACATAAATGTATGTTTTCTCACTGAAATTATTCAGCCAGCTTATAGTCGCGCAAAGATTCCGGGCGAAATAAGCTCCAGCTTCTGATGACGTCATTGCTAATCACATTGTTTCCGACCTTATTTCAAACTATACTAACTTATAATCACTTTAAGGGGATGTGTTGTGACCACTGCTAACATGGGAGACAGATTGATTGGCTATGGCGTCAATGGGGCTGGGGCTTATTTCAACTGGAATCTCCGCGGTAACTAGAATTCGAAACCAATAAAGGAAGGAGTCTACTGAAGTCTCTCCTTGAAGCATAAAAGGATTAAAAAAGGTTTATTAGTATCAAAAGGGAGGAGGTTTATCAGCCCAGTAAGTGAATCTCGACTCTCAGATAGCTGGCCTTGACCACACTAAAAAAAAAGAAAAAAAAAATGAAGGTATTGGAAGCTCCAATGCTCCTATAATAATTTGATCATCAATAATCCCGATTGAAGGAAGACGGTACAAAAATCAAGAATTCTATGTATGGGGACTTTCCAGGAGGTATTGAATTCAACAATAGTTAAGTGAACACTCGTTCAGAT
Organism: Palaemon carinicauda; assembly: GCF_036898095.1. NCBI lineage: Eukaryota > Metazoa > Arthropoda > Malacostraca > Decapoda > Palaemonidae > Palaemon > Palaemon carinicauda. Next base: position 51,559,479 of record NC_090756.1, read on the forward strand.
AAGCATATCAAAGTCTGATATACCAGCTCATGATTAAAATGATTCGAACTTCTAATCCACATTAAATAATATGAAAATTAAAGAAGGACAAAAATAATAATTTGCTCACATACTTCCATTTCCTGTTTCTTCTTTCTCTGGAAAGAATGGAATTCGATAGATAGATAAAAAAAACAGAAATCCCAGAGAAGCTTAACTCTTTCAAATTGTGCAAGAGAAGAGGGAAAGAGATGATCATGTCCAATGAATAGTAGCAGTTCCCAGATCTTTATCTTTTATCTACAGAGAAAAAGTTTTGTTGAAGAAGAAAAATAGTTGTTCTCCGTCCGTTAGACACAACAAGCAAATTTCACAATAAAGGTTAGAAGAGGATATGCTTGAAAAGTAATTGAAAAATTTGAAATAAAATAAAAGCTTTTATAGTTTTCATAGTTTATATATGAAAAATCTATTTTCTTGTATGTTACTTATTACTAAACTATTTCTAGACTGTTTGTTACTTCTCTTCTAGTTTATTTATTTTATTGTTTCCTTTCCTCAATCCATTATTTTCCAAGTTGAAGCCCTTGGGCTTATAGCATCCTGCTATTCCAACTAGGGTTGAAGCTTAGATGATAATAATAATAATAATAATAATAATAATAATAATAATAATAATAATAATAATAATAATAATAATAATAATAATAATAATAATAACCAACTATCAAACTCTACCTTTCTTAACTAAAAAATATCTTTAAGATTTTGAAATAACATTCAAGAAAAACTGGGTTTAGGTAGAGAATCTGTTATCTAAAAAGAAACTTTTCAATCAGAAAAAGTTTTCCCCAATGATAATGAAAAAGCTTTTTAATGTGAAAAATAGGAACATTCACGTTGTGTAAGATTCTCAAAAGGTTTATTTACATCATAAACTCACTTAGCAGATATCTTCAGGTATTTTGTATTAATTAACCACTGAACAAGTTACTAAAATATCCCCAAAACGGTTTTCCAAGTTTGCATGTCTAAAATCTTTCGCAGGTAGATGCTTTTGAATTTTTTATTGGTAAATGGACATTTCACTATATAAATGAACACTTTCAAACAGGTAAAGAGGGCTATCTAGTTAACAGCTTAATTCTCTTTAGGAAATATGTTGATAGAAATTCACCTTTTCTTGGATATCATGATACCAACGAAGTCTCATTTTATGCAAAAGACTAAAATCGTGAACCCAGAAGATGTGTCGGGTTGCTCATATCACTTTCCCATTGCTAATGGTGTGGAAGAAATTCGGGCACTAATTTGCAGGAGAGAGAGAGAGAGAGAGAGAGAGAGAGAGAGAGAGAGAGAGAGAGAGAGAGAGAGAGAGAGAGAGACTTATTTTGATTTAGTTTCCATGTAAAGAATAATCTTATATTTTCACTATAAAAATAAGTTAATTATTAATGAACTAGTGTACGCGATCCATCAACAATGACAGCTAAGTATTTAGATTACTATGCAAACAGACGAACACGCAACCCCCTCTAACCATATATATATATATATATATATATATATATATATATATATATATATATATATATATATATATATATATATATATATTATATATATATATATATATATATATATATATATATATATATATATATATATATATATATATATATATATATATGTATATATATATACACACGCATATATATATATATATATATATATATATATATATATATATATATATATATATATATATACACGCATATATATATATATATATATATATATATATATATATATATATATATATATTTATATATCCAGAAACTTGCTCTTTACTATATAGGGAGATATTAAAACTCAAGCATGTTTTCAGACTTTTCTGTCTCCTCTCACCCCGTTAACGTTATTATGATTCCAAATATGTTTTTTTTTGTCAAATCTTTTGTGATGGCTTAATATACCGCCACATCTCCATTCCAGCTAGAACCAGGGAGGACCAGACAATAGCAGCAGTTGACTCAGAATATAGATTGTGAGGTTGCAGACACTACAAGAAACTGTCGAACTTGAGCGTGACACGATCTGCCGTCCAGCAGAACGTCCGGGAAAGGACGTTCCCAATAGGCCATTATTTCTTCTTTTTTTCTCTCTTCACTTACATTACTACATTTCCCAGATTGTTGCTATGTTCTGACATCCCCCACACCAATGAATGAAATTAATAATAATAACAATAATAATAATAATAGTAATAATAATAATAATAACAACAACAACAACAACAACAACAACAATAACAACGACAATACAAATAATAATAATAATAATAATAATAATAATAATAATATATCTAAAGTTGACCCTCTTTTACGCTGGTTTCATTGAATATTACAACTGTCCCAGTGGCATTGATTTTGTAGTTGATCTTTTCAATTACTCTAAGTTTCCTTTTCTCAACAGTACTGCCAGTACAACGGCTACTCCAACAGGCAGGTCAACTGAGAGGGCAAACATGCAATGGGTAAGTGGTACGAGACTGAGCCCCACACGGAAAGCAGTACTGTACTTCCAGGCAACCTGTACTACAAGAGCTTTATGCTCAAGCAGTACCAGGAAGACGAGAAGGCTATGAAGGAGGTTATCAGGATAAACTTGATTATTCATTATCAAACAACGGGGACCTATCAATCTTCATGAAGAACAACTCAGCCCTTCTGCGCAGGACTTTTTGAAGAAGTCTAATGTCGTCCATTCCTACCAATGCCAAGTCCATGGATCCCCTGCCCTTATAGTAGAATAACCACGATTAGATTTTCTAAACGCTTTACTTGCCATTTTCAGCAGAGTACTTTTATTATGCAACAACACCTGGTGCACAACAAAAGCATCAAACGATAGGACATCACTAGCAACATCACGAATATTGGTAATGCCCCGGACAGAAGAAGAGTAAGGATCATGGAGGTCCTGCTCATCCAGCAGGAAAAGACGAAACTCAACACTACCCAAGAAATGTTCCTACACCCCTCCTGCTGTAGAAACACCAACCAACCTCTTGTCAACATCGATGAGCATGAGGACGATCAGTGACCTGACACTCTGCATGTAAACTGAAACTTTCAACGAGTGCCTCAGGCAATCAGAGAGCCCCCCAGGACTCACTGGACCTTAGAACTGAGCGGCAGAACAGCTTGCCTGACAGGGAACCCCGCTCATGGAGTATCTCGGCCAATCAGTATGTTACACTGGGAGCCCAGCTCAGAATTATTCAGACCCCACCTATTTCCGATGACCGTAAGTGTAGCAGCAGTCTGGCTATCATGGATCCCCTCCCAGCTGCTCCGTCCTAGACTCGGCACCATCTCCATTCACAGGGAACAATTAACGCCCAGCGCCTTAATTAACTACTGCCCTGACCTGTATAAATAGGGCCAGTCCCGCTTAAATCATTCCACTTCTAGACTCAAGATGAGAGGAAACATACAACACCCTTTTGAAATGTGGTGCAACGACTCTTATATACCCTGTATTTGATAAGTTTATTTCTAGTAAATTTTCAATAAAATCTTAGACTTTATCTATCCATTTTGTTCCCCTACCTACTAACGACCAACACAGCACAGTAACTGGCCGCTGGCAGTACTATTGTGAAAAGGAAAATTAGAGCAATTGATAAGCTCAACTACAAAATAAATGTCACAGAGGCAGTTAAAGTCTTCATTGGAATAATAATAATAATAATAATAATAATAATAATAATAATAATAATAATAATAATAATAATAATAATATAATAATAATAATAAACAAAAGGTGATAAGATAGGAGAAGGAATATCTTCTATTCCAATGGGCCAGTTATTCATTACTCTTCCTTCGAGATAATAAAAATTGCATATGATAAGCCTCGGTTCTTAATTAAAGTCTAAATAGGACTTATGTAATCTAATTATCGCACGTTCACAACGGGACACTGATGCCCACTTTATTATTTTTATTAATCATGTCAATTTTAGGTAGCTTGAGAGAGAGAGAGAGAGAGAGAGAGAGAGAGAGAGAGAGGAGAGAGAGAGAGAGAGAGAGAGAGAGAGAGAGAGAGAGAGAGAGAGAGATTATAATCTAGTATGTAGTATATTGGTATTTTTCCCTATTGAAATTGAAGAACCTGTGTGTGCGGTGATGACCCACAATTAAAAAGCCTTTATATAAGAATCCAATCAAATAACGCTCTTAAAGGCTTTAGCTCTTATTTCCATTTCTTTCTTGGAAGAGCAGAAGTAATTTCTTACACATCAACAGTTATGATATTAATGAAAATATAAATCTGATTTGTCCCCTGACATTTCGAATTCCTTTTGATATTTATTCTACTGATTCCTATCTAAGTTTTAACTGTTATTGCACAATATGAGTTAGTTTCTAATGATTTAAGAATTTTCTATCTAAATTAGCATCTATTTATATATTTCAATTGTCCTTTTTTCAGTATTTCGTGGACTTCTTATCCATTTTTAGTTTCTCTGTATGTTAAAAACCTACTCTTCATCACATATCAATACCACCTCGGGGTTTCATATTCCTTCATCAGTTTTACTTTTTAATCAAAATTTGGCGTTACAATGCCTAGAGTCATTCTTCTCTCCTACTCACCAAGAACCATTCTCATATCCAGAGATACCTTACACACCCTGGCCATAATCAAATCATGCTTTCATCAAAATGGTGCAATTTCTATTTTTACCATCTCAAGAACTCATAACACTTTGATTTCCGATTATATTTATTACAAAATAAATCTACACCTTAACAAAAAAAAAAAAAAAAAAAAAACGCAATTTTATTCGGAAATTCTCCGTATAAATATAATGTTCTAAGCTGTATTTCAGTAAAATACAGGCGACATTAATTTTTCCCTTCTTTGTTATTATCTTTTAACGGGTTGGTGACCGTAATATCCCTCCTTTACGTCAATATATCCGTTTTTAAAACTGTAAATACCTGGCAACATTTATTCCAGGATTTTTACCCTTTTTTCTTAAGGCAAATTTTTATCAGGGTCGATAGATACCGGAACCTCTTTCAACCATAAAGAGAGAAATAATAGAGAATAATAAAATGAAAGGAATAAAGAAAAAATATTGTTTATGACAGACTTTTTCTAATTTATATCAGCTATGGTCGCTTCCCCCACATAAAGCCACAAAAATAATTATATGGGAGAATCGCTTAATGATCTCATAAAGGGTAGTAATATCTTAATGACCTTATTATTTTCGTGAAAACAAATAGCTACAAGGTCACAGCCGCTGTTCAGAAGGAATAGAATTTGTCAGTAAAGTAATTTTTCTCTGCGAAAAACAATACTCCAATAATGGCACCTATTTTAATGAACAGCTGCCTTACTTTTATGAACAGATCAGTATATCAAAATGAGATTAGATAATGAATGTCTTTAGCAATAGTAATAGTATATCATATATTTATGGTTTTATGTTGAACAGGGTGGCATAAGTCCCTTTTTATAGTTTATATATGAAAGATCTGTTTTAATTTGTTATTTTTCTTAAAATATTTTTTTTCTAATTGTTCATTACTTCTCTTGTAGTTTATTTATTTCCTTATTTCCTACTTTCAAGAAAACAATAAGGTAATTTACATGACGTTTTGGAATAATTTCCAATTTCTTTAACCCAAATCCTACTTTCACGAAAACAATACAGTAATTGTCTCAACTTTTTAGCACATTCCTTAATTTCTTTAACCAAAATCCTATTTTCAAGAAAACAAAGTAATTCAGATTACTATTTTTGGATATGGTTCATCCTCGAATAGCAAAACTAATGAACAACAGTATTTGGAAATCGGATGAAATCTCAATGGAGAAATTAATTCGGAGAATTTCGACAGCCGTCGTTTTATCCCGAAAGTAAATTTTTACATTAAGTCTTTCACAAGTTTTTAATGAGAAAATATTTTTCTTTTCGTTTCTACTCTATTCAGGGAAAAGTAGTAGTAGTAGTAGTAGTAGTAGTAGTAGTAGTAGTAGTAGTAGTAGTAGTAAAATAATAATAATAATAATAATAATAATAATAATAATAATAATAGTAGTAGTAGTAGTAGTAGTAGTAGTAGTAGTAGTAGTAGTAGTAGTAAGATAATAATAATAATAATAATAATAATAATAATAATAATAATAATAATAATAATAATAATAATAATAATAATAATCACCGCCATCATCATTATTATCAGCCCAATTTTTCATATTATCTAATTTACTTGGACGCATTTTTTTTACGAAATCGAAAGAGGGTCTCCTGAACCAAATGTTATTTACATCAGAAAATGCAATACATATCCAGAGTCTTACTTAAATGCTTATTTGAATCATATTCGATACAATTTGTTATTCTTTAATCTTCAATTGTGCATTTATGAAATGGATAATACTTGGTATGAGTTAAACAAGCAATTTTCTGTCGGTATGATGAATTTTTCTGTTAATTGCAACTACCATAAGAATGGTGATGGAAAAGTGAGGTTTTTGTCTCTGGTAAAGATGATTGCATTTATCAACCCACCATATATAGACCAAAAGGATAACAATAGTTTAATGTACTTCAGTATTAACCATATGATAGAGAAGGCAAGACTAACAGAATTAACTGCATGTCTAGTATTTTGTACATGATGGTACAGTATCAGAAGATCTAAATGCAAAGGATGGTAAGAATTATGGAGATTTGAATGCTGAATGCCCAGAGAACTGACTAAATGAAGGTGTCAAAGATTAATAGACACATCAGAACAAAGAATATGATAGACAGATAGTTTATGTCCAAAAAATTATGATTCGAGTCTGCGGGCTCAAGACTAAACGGAGGAACTGAACTCAAAGTATGATAGAATAAAAGGAAAGATTGGTCAGCAAAAATCTTATTGAAAGACTTTCTAGATATGCCTATTTTCCTGTGAATTATTAAAGAGACATTATCAATGCAAAGATCTATATGCAGAAGAGCTCCTATCCTTCATCTACATCTCTCATGATTTGCGCCATTTCACCAATTCCAACTAGATCTCTATTAAAGGAATCAGTAAACCACGCATCTACATGTGAAGATATAATGAATGCAAAGAGAGTAGCATCAGCTGTATAAGCAACAAGTTCAGTTTCAAGTCTAATGTATAACACTCAGGTACTCGAACCGTCAAAATTGATGTACTTGCACGTAAACACTGATTTAACCCTTTCCACTCCCTCCCCTTTCCTAACTACAACACAGCAGTTTCAGTAATTTATGGAAAATTACTGATTCCAAGTGTACCTCTCGGAGTACCCCCTTTCAATTGGGTATGACTACTTCCTTCCCTCGGAGGGACGGGGAGAGGTCGAGCAGTCATTTGTCTGGCAATGCCGCTAAGTGAGACAGGAAAGAAGTAAACACACACATACACACACACACACACACACACACACACACACACACACATATATATATATATATATATATATATATATATATATATATATATATATATATATATATATATATATATATATATATATATATATATATATATATATATATATATATATATATATACTGCAAGTTCAGAAATAGACCATTATAGTACCTTATTATTATTATTATTATTATTATTATTATAATTATTATTATTATTATTATCATTATTATAATAATTATTATTATTACTAGCTGAACTCGGGACGGATATTGTTTATGAGATCAGTATTGTCCC
>NC_090756.1:51579735-51632235 GCF_036898095.1 Palaemon carinicauda
CAAATTTAAAGAAACATTATCAATACTGAGATCCGGATGCTGAGGAGCCACCGTCCTTGACCTACTTACAATCATACTTTGAGTTTTGTTAGGATTCAACTTCATACCCCATAATTTGCACCAAGCACTAATTTTAGCTAAACCTCTATTAAGGGATTCACCAACCCCAGATCTACATTCAGGGGATGGAATTGATGCAAAGAGAGTAGCATCATATGCATAAGCAACAAGCTTATTTTCTAGGCCAAACCACATGTCATGTGATATAGTATGAAAAGTAATGGGCCAAGAACACTACCCTGTGGAACACCGGATATCACATTCCTATACTCACTATGGTGCCCATCAACAACAACTCTTTGAGATCTACTACTTAAAAAATCAATAACAATGCTAAGAAACGACCCACCCACTCCCAACTGTTTCAGTTTGAAAACAAGGGCCTCATGATTAACACGGTCAAAGGCAGCACTAAAATCAAGGCCAATCATATGAACTTCCCGACCACAATCAAGGGATTTCTGTACTGCATTGGAGATTGTAAGAAGGGCATCACATGCTCCAAGGCCTTTCCAAAAACCAAATTGCAAACTAGGGAATAGATGATTACCTTCAGCAAACCTATTAAGACGTTTTGCCAGAAGACGTTCAAAAACTTTAGATAATATGGGAGTTATGGAAATTGGGCGGTAATCAGTTCGACTTGAGCTACCACAAACACATTTACATAGAGGAGTAACATTACCAATTCTACAACAAGTGCTAAAAGCTCCTCTTCTTGATAACTTGCGTAAAATAACAGATAACTTTGGAGCTAAGAAATCTGCGGTCTTTATGAAAAACAAAGGAAAAATACCATTAGGGTCTACACCTCCATAAGCATCAAGGTCCATCAACAGAGCTTTAATATCACGAGATCGAAAAGCTAAACTAGTTAGTTTAGCGTCAGGAAAACAGGAATGAGGAAGTTCAAGTTTTTCATTACTCTGTTTACTGTCAAAACATCAGCCAAAAGGGTTGCCTTTTCCTTTGGACAGTGAGTGACTGAGCCATCTGGTTTAGGCAAAGGAGGAACTGTTGCATCTACACCAAAGAGTGCAGATTTAAGGGTAGACCACCATTTATGTTCCTGAGTTGTACCAGAGAGGGTTTCTTTTATGATTAAATTGTACTCCTTTTCAGTTGAGGCATAAACTCTCTGAGCAAAAGCTCGAAGCTGAGTAGGGTTGTTCCAGGTCAAATCTGATCTGTTACCCTTCCAAAGATGATAGGCCTCCTTTTTCTCCAAATAAGCACGTCTACAATCATCATTGAACCACGGTTTGTCCTTCATTCGGTACCTTAGCACACGAGAAGGGATACGCCTATCAATTATGTTGACTAGATTTTCATTCAAAGGGACAACAGGATCTACACTATTATATAATTGGGACCAATTCAAGCACAAAAGATCATGCAAAATCCCATTCCAGTCTGCTTGGGATTTCATATAAATTTTGCAAGAATATGATATATCAGGGACAGGCTGCTCAGTCTTCACTAATAATGAAATCAAGGCATGATCAAAAGTCCCGACTGGAGAACCAACCTTACTAGTTATAACGCCAGGGGAGTCAGTGTATACGAGGTCCAAGCAATTACCAGACCTGTGAGTAGCTTCATTTTTGATTTGCTCACAGCCTGATTCCGAGGCAAAGTCTAAAGCTCTTAAGCCATGGCGATCGGTGGGAGAGATAGAACTCAACCACTCCCTATGGTGAGCATTAAAATCACCAACAAAGACAAACGAAGCCTTTCTATCATCTTCTTGTATCTTAGCCATAATGGTAAGAAGACAATCAAAGATAGAATCATCCATGTCTGGATTCCGGTAGATTGAACACAAATAAAAGTTGTTATGCCTGCCACAAACTTTTATTACCTGAATCTCATGACATCCACATTGATAGCAGGACTTATGAGAAGCAGGGTACTCGGTCCTAATATACACCGCCATTCCCCTGGCCCTAGGAATGGAATCACGTTTCAGCATTATTGGCTTCTTAAAACCAGTTATAAGGAGCTCAGATGAGTGCCTCATATTAGAAACCAAAGTTTCTGAGCACAAAAGAATATCATACTGTCTGGACGCAACTGTAAGGTCTCGGATATTTGCATGAAGACCACGAATATTGCAATACAGAAGACGACATTGACGAAATGTAGGACGTACTGGTCCCGGATTTCGCTCAATGTCTCCAGACCGCATAAGAATTAATAGAAATAAAAAAGAGACATCATACTTAAAAACTAGATTAACAAGAATTAAAACAATAACAATATGTACAGAATAATAATAAAAGTGATTGATGATATCCATAGACTATAGTAAAAAGTCGGAAATACTGGTCAATATGGAGGAGCCGATACACCATGCAAGGCTAAATACCCTCCAGGATAGCCACTTCAACTGAAGGGAGGACAGTAAGGATGGTTTTGAGAAGAAAAAATCAGAAAAAGGAAAAGACAACCTCTTGATAAACCACCAGGCATCCATGGCCCATCTATTAAGCCTGCCCAACACACCATTTCAAAAAAACAAGAGGAAGAAAAAAAATAAGATAGAATAGTGTGCCCGAGTGTACCCTCAAGCAAGAGAACTCTAACCCAAGACAGTGGAAGACCATGGTACAGAGGCTATGGCACTACCCAAGACTAGAGGACAATGGTTTAATTTTGGAGTGTCCTTCTCCTAGAAGAGCTGCTTACCATAGCTAAAGAGTCTCTTCTACCCTTCTACCTTCTCATAATGCACAGCTTCTGGTAGTTTTGTGGAGAGCCAACATGGAACCTAGAAGTCAAGGCAACGCATGCAGTCATGTGATTATCTATCTATATATATATATATATATATATATATATATATATATATATATATATATATATATATATATATATATATATATATATATATATATATATATATATATATATATATATATATATATATCCATGAAAAAACACGTAAAAAATTCATCATTTCTACATAATAAATGAAAATTAATCATTGATAGTCCCATTTCAACGTAGATAAAAACTTCCAGGTATGTATTCTCCCAAACATTTCCTAATATCGTCTTAGCCTTTATGCCGGAAGCAAGTCAATTATATCCACATATCTGCATGGTGTTGGGATATCAATTTCCAGAGATTCCTGGAATCCAGAAAAGAACATGAAATTATGGGCAAGGTCATTTCCTTTAGCAACCACAGACGCTCACGAAATAAGAAATACGTTTTAACATGAATACTTTAAATACCAAAGTTAAACAGTTGATCTTTTCAACTATTGAAAATAATACAACAAATTACAAAAGTGGAAAAGTTCAATCTCCATGTTTATTTCTACACTAGACTTACGTTAATTATATATCATTCTGAAACCTTTTTTATTTTCTTGGTATTGCTACATTAAGTCAATGGAACTTCAAAAGCTCAAACGCACAGCGAATCTTTTTATGTTGAAGAGGCTGACATAAATCTCTCTTCATAGTTTATAAATCATATATCTATTTCAATGTTGTTACTGATTTTGAAAAATCTTTTATTCTTGCTTCAATACTTTTCATATAGTTTATCTATTTTATCATTTCCTTTCCTCATTGGGCTATTTTTGTTCCTGTTGGAGCCGTTGGGCTAACAGTATCCTGCTTTTCCAACCAGGTGTTGTTCGGCTAATAATAATAATAATAATAATAATAATAATAATAATAATAATAATAATAATAATAATAATAATAATAATAATAATAATAATAATAGTTTTGTCAAATATAAAGGTTGCCTCTTTTGCATTCTTAGTGACTTTTATATATATATATATATATATATATATATATATATATATATATATATATATATATATATATATATATATATATATATATATATATATATATATATATATATATATATATATATATATATATATATATATATAAATAATCAATGCATAGTGATGGACAGAGTAACAAAAGTTTTGCTTTGAGTGAAAACTGGAAATGTTGAACTATAGAAGCCAGTGCAATGAAATTGGATTTTGTTCAACGCAAAAAGTAGATTAAATAAGAACAAGAATTAATATGACATTAGACATATGACATGCCTTCTCCATCATGAGGCTCAAGACTACATGGTATTCTAGAAATTTTATTCCCGCTTTGGCCAAGCTGTGGAACGATCTACCTAATCATGTAGTTGAATCCAGTAAGTCTGGCCTTGGATAGTAGAGCTTTGGTCATCATGGCGATACAAAAAGCCTTTCATCATGTTATGGTATCCCCATATATATATATATATATATATATATATATATATATATATATATATATATATATATATATATATATATATATATATATATATATATATATATATGTATATATATATATATATATATATATATATATATATATATATATATATATATATATATATATATATATATTTATATATATATATATACACACACACACATACACACACACACACACACACACACATACATATATATATATATATATATATATATATATATATATATATATATATATATATATATATATATATATATATATATATATATATATATATATATACATATATGTATATCGAAATAAGACATATATTTTTTATACATTAATGTCTAGATTCTCTTAACAACTTCGGGATCAGAGTCCCAGACAAAATCACGCAAAGACAATAGTTTCTGACCGGCCGGGAATCGAACCCTGGTCCAGGAAACTTGTATGAACAGTGATATACCACTTGGCCACTTGGTATGTCCCTGTTCATACAAGTTTCCTGGACCAGGGTTCGATTCATAGCCGGTCATATGCTAATGTCTTTGTGTGATTTCACCTGGGCCTTGGATCTCGAGGTCGTAAAGAGAATCCAGAAATTAATGTATCAAAAATATATGGCTTATTTGAATATAAAAAAGACGTCTAAATGTGCAAGATTTTATCATTTATTCATATATATAAATATATATATATATATATATATATATATATATATATATATATATATATATATATATATATATATATATATATATATATATATATATATATATATATATATATATATATATGCTTATAAGGCACTAAATAGCGCGTGACAATATATTCAGCCGAAAGCGCTCGGTATACCTTCTTTTATTTTTCCTGTGGCCTTGGCTGAATATATATATATATATATATATATATATATATATATATATATATATATATATATATATATATATATATATATATATATATATATATATATATATATATATATATATATATACATGAAAAACAAATTCTGAATAATGGCGTTTTTATGTTAGATATTTCCACTTTTTATTCCTAACTGTTCTCACAGAAACTCTTAGCAAAAGGACATGATTTTCACTTTGAAATTACAGCATTGAGAATGGAGTATGAATAGTGCTCCCAGTATTACAAAAAACACTTATCATAGCACATAGATCGTTTATAACATATAAGGATAAGATTTCCTAAACTACCTTAAACGCATACGTAAACATATATGTATATCCATTTATCTGGATCCAGCCACAGCTCCACCCTCCTGGATTTAACTCCATGGTGGTGATAACTTCGAAGGCATTTTTCATCTGGAAGGAGTGTGAGATTTCAAAGGCCAATTGAATATTCCTTTTTTATCATTTAGAAAATTGAAGGTTTTTCCCTTCAATGCTGCTCTGCTCTTGAAACTTTACACGGGGCTTTCACACACAACTGTTCCAGACTACATCTATTCTCATATCCCCGTAGATGTGTCAGTTTGCTTCTTTTCTTTCGCACGTCGACTGGATGATTCGTAGGGAACTTTTGTTTTGGATGATTTTATTTAAATTTAGAACATTTATTCCTAGCGATCTGTTGGACGGGTGTTCGAGACCCATGGGAGTTCGATGGTGTCTTGTACTGTCGACAACCTCACCATCATGGTGAGGTAAGGATAGGGGGGAGGGGGTGGCCTATAGTTCTACCTGCTGAGTCGTAAACAGCCATTGCCTGGCCATTCTTGGTCCTAGCTTGGGTTGAGATATGTTAAAAACCAATAGGAGTATAAAGAGAGAGAGAGAGAGAGAGAGAGAGAGAGAGAGAGAGAGAGAGAGAGAGAGAGAGAGAGAGAGAGATAGTAGCTGGAAATGAAATCAGATCAACCAAAGGAAATCAAAATGAGATTAAAAGAATCCCATATCATCTTCAAGTTCCTAAAACCGGTGTTACGCATTACTTTGGACTTGTGTTCATCACAATGTTGGAATCAACGAGAAATAGCATCCGACAGAACCAACCCCATACAAAGACTATTGTCTGGAGTCTCTCTCTGTCAAGAAAGACTATGCAAATACAGCATTGATACCCATAATTCTCTCTGCCTCTATTCTGCCTTTCTTTTGTCTATACATTTTTGTGTAATCTCTCTCTCTCTCTCTCTCTCTCTCTCTCTCTCTCTCTCTCTCTCTCTCTCTCTTTATTAGTATGTTTATGTATCCTTCCCTGCTCTCTCTCTCTCTCTCTCTCTCTCTCTCTCTCTCTCTCTCTCTCTCTCTCTCTCTCTCTCTCTCCTCTCTCTCTCTCTCTCTTTATTAGTATGTTTATGTATCCTTCCCTGCTCTCTCTCTCTCTCTCTCTCTCTCTCTCTCTCTCTCTCTCTCTCTCTCTCTCTCTCTCTCTCTCTCTCTCTCTCTCTCTCTCTTATTAGTACGTTTATGAATCCTTCCCTGCTCTCTCTCTCTCTCTCTCTCTCTCTCTCTCTCTCTCTCTCTCTCTCTCTCTCTCTCTCTCTCTCTCTCTTCCGATGAATAAAATTTTCTATGCTACAGCCGAATAAAACCGCATCGCAAAGTATAATATCCGGACTTCTGGTAATCCAGCTGGCAGCATTGGAGGGTGATTTTAATTTCACTAATGAATATTCTTATACTCAGAATTAGATGGAAATTGTGAGTATTTGCAGATAGAGCTAGGATTTAAATGATATCTGACTAGTTTAATCAATTACGAATATATATATATATATATATATATATATATATATATATATATATATATATATATATATATATATATATATATATATATATATATATATATATATATATATATATATATATATATATACCCACTCCTCTGTGGAGATACCTTAACCTGGCGAAAGTGTTTGCGTATCACCATGATCAGCAAAGTTGTACTAGTCAGGGCCACACATGATAGGTTTCTTTGCTGTGAGCAATAAAACTAAAGTCTCCCACCATCACCAATCTGCGGTTGACAACGTCGTGATTAAAATGGACAAACTCCAGACACGAATAAAGACATGTCTGACCAGCACCTAAGCACCACTTCCATTAAGGTACGGCCATTGAGGGCCAGGCAATGGCTGCTCATGATTAAGAAGTTTGATTTATATCCCCCAATACCTGTCCCCCTGTTCACAAGGATGGCAAGGTTAAAGGCACCACAAGGAATTATCGAGCTTGAGCAGGGTTTGAAACCCCCGTCCAACAGATTGCCAGGTATAAACGCTTCCACAACTCATTCCCCCCTAAGGAGGGAAGTAGTTGTACTCACACCCCCCCCCCGGTAGGACCTGGGAGAACTAGGCTGCTGGGGTGAACAAGATTAAGCATATGGATCCATAGATGGTCTCATACAACTATGTCACCAACCTTTTTTTTTTTTCAAATAAATAAAAACGATTTAATTTTCTATGATTTTCTTTAAAAAATAGATTTTCTTTGGACGCTTGACCAATGACGTGTAATTATTCCCTATTAAGTGATGATTGCAAGAAATTGCCAAACATGAAACTTTTTAATAAGACAAATGGCTCAACTGCCGAGATAAATGTATTCTGTGTAATGCATCTGTGATATGGAGTCTTTCTATGGTTGTGAGTCTGTCCGTGCAACAGTGTGCCACCAAAAATGTAAATAACATATTTTATGGAGTAAATTTGACAGAAAATAAATTCAAATTTTCTGGTTACTTAATCAAATTCTAAGAGAATTACAATAATTTTTATACAAATTTTTGAATATCCAAGTAAAGAGTTCGGTATACAATTACTATTATTACTATTACTACTAACAAAGCTACAATCCTTGTTGGAAAAACATGATGATATAAGCATAAGGTCTCCAACAGCGAAAATATCCTAGTGAGGAAAGGAAATAAGGAAATATATCAACTACAAGAAAAGTAATGAACAATAAAAATAAAATACTTCAAGAACAGTAACAACATTGAAATAGATCTTCCATCTATAAACTATAAAAACTTCACAAAAAAAAAAAGTAACAAGAGAGGAAAGAAATGAAAATACAAAGGTGTACTCGAGTGTACCCTCAAGCAAAAAATCTCGACACGTTACTTCATGCCAGGTCAGGTCGTCTAAATAATGTATCATAAAATGTTATTGTATTATTTACGTTTAAACCATAAAAGAAATATTTTGTCTTTCTAATGATGATTATCGTTTAAACCATATTTTCACGTTGTCTGTTTTTCTTGGTATCCTTTTTCTTTTGAGACCTAATGGTCCCTTGAATTGAATCAGAATGTTTACCTATTGACTGAATAAGAAATTGATTCGAACAAAACAGACAATAATCATTCAGGAAAATGGTGTTATTTTTATCATCACACGCTAAGCTACAATCCTAATTGGAAAAGCAGGATGCTATTAGCCCATGGGCCCTCGCAGCATATCAGTTCATTTCTAATAAATCAGCAAATCCAATTGAAAGAACTTCGATAAAATTCATAACCTATGAATTACAGGTTGGGTGTTTGGGGGCATATAGATCTACCTGGTGAGTTATCAGTAGCCATTCCCTGGCCCTCCCTGGCCATAGGTTGGGTGGTGAGTCTTTGGTAGTCATTCCCTTGCCTTACCTGATCTTGTAAATACAGGATAGATTTGTAGGGCATTGCACTGTTCCATAATTTGGAAGATATTCTATACAGAGTATTTCAAAAGCAGAAGATTCTTATAGAGCACAGATTAACCCCCGACCCTTAATAAAGTTAAAGTGTGACATCACAGAACACTAAAAGGAACCTCAAAAAGTATTTTGAATTATTTTTATACTTTGAATTTTTCATGGATAAATGAAAAGAAACTCAAAGCATTGAGGCAAAACTATTTTTTTCCTACTTTGGGACCTCGCCTAAACCAAGCTTGATATCTACAAAGTTGCCTCTTTAAGACCAAATTAGAGAGAGAGAGAGAGAGAGAGAGAGAGAGAGAGAGAGAGAGAGAGGGTGAGAGAGAGAGAGAGAGAGGTGTATGGTAATAATGAGAATCCCTGCCAACAAATAAGGACATGGCTTCCTATGTTTGGTTATTTAGGAACCCGTCGTTTCGATGTTTAATAAAAGCTAGATAACATACAAGTTAAAGATTTACCAACGAAAAACCAGACACTAAAATAATAAATCAATGGGGAAAACACAACTAATTCAAATACTTAAAAAAAACCGATAGTCTTTCCACATTTCCCACAAAAAACGAATTTGAACTGAAGAGAAATTGTAAAAGATACAGTATAGGAACACTTACGCCATCTTTGGACAGAAGTTCTTGATTCGTGGATCTGAAGCGTTCTTGTGATGAAGTCCTTCTCAATATTGTTCATATCAAAGTGTCAATTGCAACGCCAAAACTCTCACTGAAAATTGTAAACAAAACCAAATACTAAACTTCGCCAAGTTTAGCATAACAGAAAGTTGTCATAATATGACGACAACATCTATACAAACAAGTAAAGTTTTAAAGAAACATTATTACTAAATCAATTATATACAAAAACCAAGAGAATTAATGTGATATTATTTACTAAATCGAATGTTGATACCTCTGTTAAGCGTTTTTTCGCTTTTACAATGAAATAAAAAATCAAGAATAACAATATCAATTAAAAAAAAAGAATATGGCCCAAAGGTACTGTATGGTACGATATAAATGTAGTCCACAGGCATGGGAGGTCTGGGTGTGGATCTCTGGACTGTCCTTTGCGTTTGTGTCTCTTTATCTTATTATTATTATTATTATTATTATTATTATTGTTGTTGTTGTTGTTGTTGTTGTTGTTGTTGTTGTTGTTGTCCTCTAAAAAGCTGACTGTGGGTTGAATTATCATCATTATCATTATCATTATTTTCATCATTAACCATTGAAACGTTGTTTTTAAGATTCTAACTTTTATAAGGAATAGAAAATTACTTTTTATTTAATGTTCCGATAAAATAAATTTACAAAATAACGGCTTCCTCGGAAAACAAAGAAGTTAAACAAAAGTTGCACAGTTTTTATATCATCTTAATTTAATTTCTATTTACTGACGAGAAAAGTACTCTGAGACTGCAGACCTCCGCCATGGAAGCTTATTTCTTCAAAGCCAGCTTGCCTTTCCCAGAATATATTTATACCTTAGGAGCATTTGAAGTCGGTGTGACAACTATATGCAAACTTGGGGTTAAGGTTAGGGGTTAATTTGGTCGACGTTTTGCTTGACCTTGACCTTAACCTTTGATCTAGGACTTTAGAAATTGAATCATTTCCATGTCTCCACATTATAATTAATCCTAAAAAGCTTCAGTACCTCACAAACGAACTAACAGGGGCGAAAACATAACCTCCTCCAACTTAATGGCCAGCTATTTAAGAGCCAAGTTCGACCCATTGGGCTGGTTTACCTCCTAATATTAATGAAAATAATAATAATAATAATAATAATAATAATAATAATAATAATAATAATAATAATAATAGTATATTCATTAAGTTAAAAATCTGCCAGTGATTGTCATAATGGTCAAACAAAGCATTTTCTGCGGATGCAACTTTACCAAGTTTAGTAATGTTGATATTTTGATATTTAAAAAACAATAAGATTAATCCCTCATAAAATAAAAGATTGTTTTCAGCCACAAAACATAATTCATATAAACACAATTCTCGACCGTTCAATAAAATTTAATTCCATAATGTGAATGTTTTATGGGGTTTTCACATTCACACACACACACACAAATATATATATATATATATATATACTATATATATATATATATATATATATATATATATATATATATATATATATGTGTGTGTGTGTGTGTGCGTGTGTATATATATATATATATATATATATATATATATATATATATATATATATATATTATATATATATTTGTGTGTGTGTGTGTATATATATATAATATATATATATATATATATATATATATATATATATATATATATATATATATATATATATATATATATATATACACGCAACAACAAAAACAAATGCAATTGTTTCTCGTCCATTGCAGGACAAAAACCTCTTATAGGTTATTCTTGTCATGGGTTTAGCCGGTTCTCATCACCACGCTGGCCAGTACGGATTGGTGACGGTGGAAAACTTCAGTCCGATCACTCAATGCAATCTAACCTATTGTGGGGGGGCCCTGACTAGTACAGTTTTACTGATCATGGCGATACACAAACCCCTTCCAACACGTTAAGGAATCCCCAATCAGAAAGGGTTTTATAGTAAAGTATCCCAAAAATCATGAAAAATTAATGCATTGTTAAAATGACAACAGACAGCTATTTATAATATCTGTCACGTTTTCAGACATTTATTAAGGATTAACCGATTAACTGACTCTTGAGAATTGAATTGACGTGGAATGATAACTCTCAAAACTAAATATTGGACCTTTTTGAAGCTATCTGGCAATTATGCAAGAGATGCCACTCACGAATAAACGTCATATTTATTCTATTTATTCTCTAAATATATCGATGAATAAATTATAATTGAATAGATGTGGTGATAGCCAGATAGATAGCTATAGCTAGATGGACAGATAGATGGACAGATAGATAGCTAGATGGACAGATAGATAGTTATATAGTTAGATTTGTAGATAGATAGATAGATAGATGTGCAGATTTATAAACAAATAGATAGATATATAAGATAGTTAGACAGACAGATACATATATATGTAGATAGAGAGATAAATAAATAGATAAATGTGTAGATAGATAAATAGATAAACAGATGTATAGATAAATGGATAGATAGATAGATGGACAGATAGATAGAAGCCACCAAGAAACAATTGCTCTCTAAAATAAATATACATTTTGATCACAGAGAAGTGATTCCCAAAACCAAATTTTGTAATGAGATATATTGTATGAACAAAGCGACTGTAAAGTGGAATGGTTGATTCTCTTCATTCAATTTATATTTTGATTATGACAAATAACAGTTATTTATCAAATTGCAGTGAACCTACGAAAAAAGAAATATATTTTCATTTCTGTTGATACCTATAAAAAAAAATCAGGAAAAAACAAGGCTCAGAAATATTTGCCAGGAAAGGGGAGAACTGTAATCACAGAGAAAAATAAAAGTTTTTGTACTTATTCATCAGAGATTTTTTTTAAAATTAGTTATTCATTAACGAAGATAAGAAAACTTTTATCTTCTTTCAATGGAATCTAATGATTCGTTAATGAAAACATTGATTGGGTACTTTCAAGAAGTTTTTTGGAGTCTAAATTTATGTCTGAAATCGCTTCTAGTTCTTGATTTCTCAATATTCTATCACTTAAGTTTGATAATTCCATCTCTTATAAATCCATATATATATATATATATATATATACAGTAGATATATAATTATGTATTTATGTAAATATATATATATATATATATATTATATATATATACATATATATATATATATATATATATTTATATGTATATATATATATATATATTTATTTATTTATATATATATATATATATATGTATATGTATATATATATATATATATATGTATATGTATATATATGTATATGTATATATATATATATATATATATGTATATGTATATATATATATATATATATGTATATATATATATATATATATGTATATGTATATATATGTATATGTATATATATATATATATATACAGTATATGTATATATATATATATATCCAGTATATATATATATATATGTGTGTGTGTGTGTGTGTGTTATATATATATATATATATATACGTATTTATTTATTTATATATAATATATAATATATATATATATATATATATTTATAAATATATATACATATATATATATATATATATATATAGAAAGATAGATAGTAAGATAGATACACACATTTGAAACTAAAGTAGGGGATATTATAACAAAATGTAGGAAAATGAAATGCACATGGGCAAGACATATAATGAAAATAATACGCACTAGCAGGATGTTAAGAATAACAAAAGCATGAGAAAGTGGAGGAAAACGATAGATTGACGAGCTCTCTCTCTCTCTCTCTCTCTCTCTCTCTCTCTCTCTCTGTATATATATATATATATATATGTGTGTGTGTTGTGTGTGTATTTATGTGTATATGTATATATGTAATGTATGTATGTATTATTTGTTTGTGTGAGTATGTCTACACGTGTGTTTATAGTTCAACAAATATACTGTTAATTAAAAATCACACCCTAATTTTATTCCCAAACCTACATGCTTGATATAAAAATGTAATTGTAACCTTAATTCATTAAATAATCATTAACTTATTGAAAATGATTTAGAGTAATCTTCTTCCACAAAAAAAAATTGACATTCTAAGACGACAAGTGACACTAGCTTTGCTTTTCAGCTTGACTGCCAAACTTGTTTCTTACTTGATTTGCACAAAATATTTTTCATCTGTAATATTTACACACGTCAAGTTACCTGAAGCATGTTACTTACACACCTCGCTAATTAATCGTGTATTTTTGGCTTGATAGCAAATCTTTGGCAATCCACGGTCACCATCCCAATTTTAGAAACTGTGAATAGTTTCGTGTGATAGTGAGAAAACATACGGAAACGTAAATGTATCCAAGCACAGAAAAAATGTACAATTGACAGTTTCTTCTTCTTCTTTCGCCTACAAACGTGTCTCTGGTCAGAGTCCGGGGGGGTGCTCATCAGCCCTGCTATAACCATTGACAATTCCCCTCATTAATGGTAAGCCTGTCCGGGAACAATGTTCGGCTTAATCTACGAACCAGCCAATTTTGTTGGTCCCATTAGTTCGTCATTGAAGATTCCACGTGGCTGCAATGGAAACGTTTATCGTCACGGTTCGTCAACAAATGTTGTGAGCGAGCGTTTCCAAAGAGAACAGTTGACATGGAAACACCGAACACAGTTAGCTTATATTAATTCTATACAGTGGAATAGAATAGCGTTTATTCATTTTTGGGGGCGATGGTCCCTTTTGTGTTGTATAATAAATATGGATAAAATTTGCGAGATTAATGTCATTGATGCTGATATGAGGACTTTTAAGGGATTATTGTATTGTGTCCAGATGATGCTCTTGAATACATTGTTTCTAACAAACCTTACCCGTATTAGCGTACTCACAGATTATATATATATATATATATATATAGATAGATAGATATGTAGGTATATATATATATATATATATGTGTGTGTGTGTGTGTGTGTGTGTGTATCTTTCTCTAAAAACTAACGATATACAAGCGGTCAATATTAATTTCTAAAACACGGTTTTTTGGCGCAGGTACAATATCAATATATCCACATTTATTATTATCATTATTATTACTATGTAAGCTAAGACCTTAGTTGGAAAAACAGGATGCTATGAGCCCAAGGGATCCAACAGGGAAAATAGCCCAGCGAGGAAAAGGGGAAAAAATCATGTGAGAATTAATGAAAGGGATACCTTGATATCAGTAACAAGGTTTAAAATAGATCTGTCATCTATAAACTACGAAGAGAGACTTATATCAGCCTTTTCAACATAAAAGCATTCGTTGCATGTTTGAACTTCTGAAGTTTCCACCGATTCAACTTCCCGTTCAGGTAGTTCTCAATGTCTAGATAAAACCCCGAATTGATCCAAATAAGGTAAAAATGTCTTAAAAATTTAATAGTGAGTTAGAATACGATCAACATAAATGCGATAGAAAAGAAATGATCACAATTGTATTTTTATTTTTTTCCTATGTACAGTTGGTGGCGTGAATTCCAGGCTCACCCTCTCTCTGTGGACCACTACTTCTGCCATCTCTATCTACACTATCTATCTGGTTACTCGCTGTGCAGTAAGGGTGTGACAAGGCGTACATGGATTCCTGTATCCAACTGTTTCACGGCTATCAACAGAGAAATGCTTCCTTGTCTATCGATAGTTAGATGGACAGAGATAGGTCACGAACGAAGCCAATATGTCAACTGTCGGAATTTCACGGTCTCTTCTCCAGTATCGAATTGGGATTCGCCAATTTGCAAAGTTACCCACAATTAAGGACGTCCCGGAAAGCACAGCTGTCACATAGCGCACCCACAGAGAGAGAGAGAGGAGAGAGAGAGAGAGAAGAGAGAAGAGGAGAGAGAGAGAGAGAGAGAGAGAGGAGAGAGAGAGAGAGAGAATTTCAAGACACATCTTTCATGATCTATCTTACTGCACATCAGTATATAGAAAATACAAAAGTTAACTATATTTAGCCTTTTTATTTTACAGAACACTCTCACTCATGGTCCACACCAGGCCTCTTCACCCCTTTCAAGCTACATTTCAAAAATAAAACTCGATAAATACAGAGATCTTCGTATTTTCCGGAATCAATGAGCATCAATGTTCTTGAATGGTGCTGTTCCCATCACACACAAGATGTCTCCATTTTGTCACCCTTTTTATATTATTCACTTCTTACTGTCGTTTGTTGTTATGATTCTTCTTACCTTCTTCTTCTTCTTCTTCTTCTTCTTCTTCTTCTTCTTCTTCTTCTTCTTCTTCTTCTTCTTCTTCTTCTTCTTCTTCTTCTTTATTGAGGATTTAATTCCATTCACAATTATACTTTCTCCTTTCCCATGGCCTTTCTGATAGATTCTAATTGGTGATCTATATTCATATAATTAAATGCATAATATATCATATGGTTCCCGGATCTGAGCACCCAAAATATATATTATACTACGGCTCGTAACTGGGAACCAAACATACAATAATATATATATACGACTGGCAAGTTAACGAACCTTTCGTATTCCAAACTCATTTGTTTACTTTTACCTTACAACTGTTACAATTCAAAACATTAATAAATGAATTCTGAGACCATTAGATAACTCCCAGACACCAATATATAAAACATTGAATATCCAAAGGTCTCTTAAGCACACTCAAAACCAAACGTGGGTAATTACTCTCAAGTTTTATTAAAACGTTTTCAACTGACTGTGGTTCTTATCAGGGAATACCAACAGAATCTGGTTCCAAATAATGATGATTGGAATAATACACTCTTTACAAAAATAAATGTATTCTATATAAAATACAACACTTTGAAAAGAATTTACATTAAAAAATAAGTCAGTGGAAAAAATTATGTCTGAACAACACTTGGAATAAGACAAAAATGTTACGATCTGAAATTATATAAGAACTTGACTTGAACTATTATATCGGTATAAAACCTAGTCTAAGAAAAGAAATGATGCAATGAAAAATTATACAAAAGCTGGAAATAAATCTGAATAATACAACGTTCAAGTTTGACACTTAATGAATAATAGATAACCAGATCACGTTACAAAATCTATCCTTCCTACAGGGCCCACTACCAAAAACCTTATACAATGCCAACACTCACCCTAATATATTGAATTCAAAATCCCCGTATCTTTTCGACTCATGATTTGCCTTGGGGCACAGAGTCACTTGGGAAAGGACACACTATAACATACTGAACACTTTCAACAATACACTGGATTGCGAGAATGAGAGAGGGAGAGGGGAAGAGGCTGTTTTCGGGCTGCCGTTCTCTATCTCTATCTGAATCTGTAACCTAACCTTGATGTCATCTTTTATATGAAATTTGACTAATTCCAGAAGGTTCCAGGATCGAGGTCTTATAGCGTGGGGGCTGGGCCCAGCATCAAAGTTGCCAAGTAATGCTCTCCTGAATACAACGAACACCACGCCGGACGACTCTCTCAGACAACCTTTGTCCCAAAATAAAGAAGAAAAAAACATCCTCTCATTGCCCTTCAAGACATTTCCAAAGCACATTGTAGAGAATTTTTCCAAAGCACATGTTGCTGAACAGTCTCAAACATGATGCAATACATCATAAAATATAAAAGAACCCTACCTAAGCCCTTGTTCATATCTCGCACGAATCCAACAAATAGATTAAGTAAGACTTCGTATGAAACATACAGGAAATAAAAAATTATTTCTTAAAAATAACGTAAATTTTATATATTAACTTGAATAAAGATAAAATGAAATCACCACGAAAGTCTTACGTAATTTACATAGAATACTTATATCTACATGAGAGGAGCTCATTTTACAGACTGGGTATCATCTCTTCAAGGCACAAATGAAAACAATATATGAAATATAAATATAATTAAAAGTAAACCATTGTATTTACTCAACACTAAACCAAATTCATAAGAATATGTATATATATCAATATTGATATATAAGTAAGCAATATGTAGATATACACATATTTATTATTTATACTGTAAATATACAAATATATACATACATATTTGTATATGTATATACTTGTATATTACTTTTCATATGGCTTATTTAATTCATTATTACCTTTCCTCACTAGGCTATTTTTCCTGTTTGAATCATAGGGCTTAAAGCATCCTGCTTTTCCAACTAGGATTATAGCTCTCCAAATGATAATAATAATAATAATAATAATAATAATAATAATAATATATAATAGTATTTTCACATATACATATGCATATACATATGATTATAAAACTGTATACATACATACATATCTAAATACACACACACACACACACACACACATATATATATATATATATAGATATAGATATATATATATATATATATAGAGAGAGAGAGAGAGAGAGAGATATATATATATATATATATATGAATATATATAGATAGATACATATATATATATTATATATACATATATATATATATATATATATATGTATATATATATATATATATATAGGGAAAGATAACCGAAATAAGTTCAGTAAATAAGTGAAAACAATGTATTGTCTCTCCCTTCATTTCATCTATACATCTCTAAATTTTTTAAACTATTCCGGAGATAATTTTCCTTTTTCTTCTTTTTCTTCTTCTTTCTCTCTCTCTCTCTCTCTCTCTCTCTCTCTCTCTCTCTCTCTCGTTGAGTGTATCATCTTCGTCCCTTTCCAATTGTAATTTAATTCATACTTTCAGTTTTCTCTTATCTTTCTCTTTCTTGCATTTTTCCCTTCCTCTTTCAGTGAAGAGAAGAAATTCTCTAAACTCCCTAAACAAGGAACTATCTCTCTCTCTCTCTCTCTCTCTCTCTCTCTCTCTCTCTCTCTCTCTCTCTCTTTTGGACAATATTCCCTGCAAATGGTAAGGTACACAACTCAATTACTTCATTTCAATTATTGATAGTGTGCCGTATGTAGCTCATTATTGATATTAATTGTGTGGTCGATCTGTCAAAAATGACTGCAAAATCTCTATATATGCACGTAACCCCCCACCCCCCACCCCTTTAACCAGGGTATGACTACCCGCTATCCTCATACTCATGGGATGGGGAAAGGTGAGGGTGAACATATATTTATATATATATATATATATATATATGCAGATGATACTATACTGGTTGCAGACACAGTAGAGAAGCTTGACCGACTAGTGACAGAATTTGGAAGGGGTGTGTGAGAGAAGGAAGTTGAGAGTTAATGTGGGTAAGAGTAAGGTTATGAGATGTACAAGAAGGGAAGGTGGTGCAAGGTTGAATGTCATGTTGAATGGAGAGTTACTTGAGGAGGTGGATCAGTTTAAGTACTTGGGGTCTATTGTTGCAGCAAATAGTGGGGTGGAAGCAGATATACGTCAGAGAGTGAATGAAGGTTGCAAAGTGGTTGGGGGCAGTTAAGGGAGTAGTAAAAAATAGAGGGTTGGGCATGAATGTAAAGAGAGTTCTATATGAGAAAGTGATTGTACCAACTGTGATGTATGGATCGGAGTTGTGGGGAATGAAAGTGATGGAGAGACAGAAATTTAATGTGTTTGAGATGAAGTGTCCTAAGAGTATGGCTGGTGTATCTCAAGTAGATAGGGGTTAGGGAACGAAGTGGTGAGGGAGAGAACGGGTGTAAGAAATGAGTTAGCGGCTAGAGTGGATATGAATGTGTTGAGGTGGTTTGGCCATGTTGAGAGAATGGAAAATGGTTGTCTGCTAAAGAAGGTGATGAATGCAAGAGTTGATGGGAGAAGTACAAGAGGAAGGCCAAGGTTTGGGTGGATGGATGGTGTGAAGAAAGCTCTGGGTGATAGGAGGATAGATGTGAGAGAGGCAAGAGAGCGTGCTAGAAATAGGAATGAATGGCGAGCGATTGTGACGCAGTTCCAGTAGGCCTTGCTGCTTCCTCCAATGCCTTAGATGACCGCGGAGGTAGCAGCAGTAGGGGAGTCAGCATTAAGAAGCTTCATCTGTGGTGGAAATGTGGGAGGTTGGGCTGTGCCACCCCTAGCAGTACTAGCTAAACTCGGTTGAGTCCCTGATTAGGCTGAAGGAACACAGAGAGTAGAGGTCCCCTTTTTGTTTTGTTTCATTGTAGGTGTCGGCTACCCCCTAAAATAGGGGGGAAGTGCCTTGGTATATATATATATAATATATATATATGAGTGTTTATAAATAGACATATCTAAACTGTATTATATAGGGGGACTACTTGCTAAGCTACAACCCTAGTAGGAATAGAAGGATGATGTGTGACCAAGTTCTCTAACAAAGAAAAATAGTCCAATGAGGAGAGGAAATAAACCGAGTAATGATACTAGTAAAATCCTGTCTGAAGAAAATACTTCGGAAGGTAGAATAATAATGATAATAATAATAATAATAATAATAATAATAATAATAATAATAATAATAATAATAATAATAATAATAATAATAATAATAATAATAATAATAACAATGATAATACAAGAAATACTAATAAGAATTACTTAATATTTATTTTCATGATAACTATACTCGAAATAAAATATTCTTCAAATATTTCCTTTACATGTAAATTGGGGAGTTGATTTAATTTTTTCTGTATGTGTGGCTATCAGAGAGAGAGAGAGAGAGAGAGAGAGAGAGAGAGGAGAGAGAGAAAATTTAAAGCTGGGGATAATTCCAACTTAATAAGCCACTGGTTTCAAGAAAGGAAAGAATATCCCAAGACTAAAATATCCAAATAAAAAGTTATTTTTTTTCCTTTGGACTTCTTATGCAAAAGAAACTGTCTCATTCCAGGAGTGTCTCTTACAACCTTTTCCTCAGCGCCTTCCTCCTTCACATGATGGCAATGTCTCTTTCGCATAAAGATGAGCAGGGACAGATAAGAAATGGATTTGGACAGAGATAAACATTTTCTTTTCTTGAGGGTGTGTTTGAAGACGCGTGTTAATGTATGTATGTTCATGTTTTTTGGAAAATCCTTTTAGGATAAGAAGGTTTATTTATACATAGAATCAAATCATCCTGGTTCCCAGGTGTTAGGAAAAGGGATGATTGAATAATAATGAATTCCTTACAAGGATTTTTTTTTATATGATAAAACCATTATTAGAAAAATTCGAATATCCGATGGTGAAGGATTTGAGATTTTGTGGCTGGGACATCGAACAATGTTCCGAGACAACATCTATTGGATATCGATGACTTACAGCGCTAGGAAAGGAAAAAAAATACCATTTTATGCATATATACAATATCCCCCTGTTCCATTGAATTTGCCGTCGCATATAAGTAATACCTTTTTGGCTTTCATTTTCCTCTGTGTTAAAAATAATTACCATAATCATATCTTTGGTGTTTGAATCGAAATTAAAATAACAATGTAAATATTTCACAATCTTCTGTATCGTTACCGTCGTTCAGATTCGGAAACTGTTCAACTCACTAGACGTTCCTGAAAAGCTACTCAACTACTCTCACTTTTTTATAAGAGAAAAATCTTCCCTCTTAATGTCTAATATCACTATCAACATGAAAGAACAGGGAGAGAGAGAGAGAGAGAGAGAGAGAGAGAGAGAGAGAGAGAGAGAGAATCATCATACTGAAGGGTTACCTACTAATCAGTGGTAAGCCCCTTACCTTAACTCCAGAAATATATGCCTATATGTCGACTTCGGAGACAAAGACGACTTTCACGATGACCACGACGACTTCAATGACTTCGGCAACGACTACGAAATGCTTTAGGCATGTATAGTCATCGTCTGACACTTTATGCATCTTTCAGTATGGTCATAACATAATAATTGTAAATACATAAACTAGCAAACAAAGAAATACGATGAATATAACTTCCAGGGCCTTGCAGCAAACATTTATTTAGGATACAACCGAAAATGAAGGAAAACGTTTAGTCTCTACCGGAGGGAATAACAAAATGTAGTGTACAGGGGATACTAACATAAAATAATAAATCCACAAATTCTTTAAAGAAAAATAAATAAATAGGCACCCTGGTCAGGAAAGGATTTTGTAAGGAACAAGATATGATTGCATAAATAGGAAATATTACGTTTATTTCCCCCCCCCCCCCCCCAAAAAAAATGGTTTAAATGAAAAACGAAATGTTTGAAACATCAAATATGGACCGTTGACAATATTTGATAACACAACGATACTTCATTTCACATTTAAGTTAGGGGAAATAAAAAATTGTTTTTCCAAGACTTCTTCCCATTCTGACAAGTTAAGATTTCTCCTCTGGACGAGATATTCGTGGACTTTCCAAAGCCAGTTTTTTACTTTCTTCTACAAAAGTTCAAAGTTTTCCTTCTGAGTTAAACCTTTTCACTTCTCATTTCTATTCATTACTTTCTTTGAGCTTTGGCAAGAGAGGGGACTAGTTTTGATGTTTTTTCCCATCGGAAATTCACCTGTCTCTCATTTCCTCCTCTGGTTGGAAGAGTTGCAGAGAAATAAATATAAAAGAATTCTTTAAAAATACTCTTCGGAAAGATTGACATATTGAATTTGAAAAATTAAAAAATGTAAACAATTATCAAGCAAACAGAATACATTACCTGTCAGTCTGAATTTCCTCATAAAATATATTTATGTCTAAAACCTTTGGTATTTGACCACGGGTGCAAAATTAAAACAGTCCTTTATTGTCTGCATATTCAATATTCTCTTTCATCATCTAATTACTAATCATCAAACGCTAACTATCACATCACCATCACATATTTCAAATTGAAAACAAATCACTGATCTGCAGTTAATCAACAAAGCAAGGAATTCTCATATATTAATTCAATATTGTAAAAAATATGAAAGAAATCTTGCTGTTGTTGGGTCTTAAGTTGACTGTTTTCATTTCCTATTAACATTGTCTCTTCTGTATCAAGAGAGGGAAGTCATAACATTCTGTTGAAAAATCTTCCTATTCATCGAACAGACCTAATATATCATTAAGTTAGGTTAGGTTAGGTTTTGCTAGATTGGTTAGGTGAGGTAGAGCAAGGGAGTAAGTTAATATAGACTGTTTTCACGTATTTGATCAACAATTGTGAAATACGTGACAATTGAATAACTGTTTAACATTTTAATTTTTGTGTTCAACATCTCAAAATATCTTTGGCTACTGAATTAGAATCATTTCCATTATTGAAGATAATTAGATGAACTATATTACGCAATTAAGGAAATTGAAATCTGATGTGAACCTCAGTTTGAATTTCATTATCTCTCCTCTCGTAACAAAACGTGGGGAACCGTAAATTCGCAAAGTTGGCCATAATTATGATGCAAACATTACGAAACACCCGGCTGTTGCTAAGGGCCAAATTTAGAGAGAGAGAGAGAGAGAGAGAGAGAGAGAGAGAGAGAGAGAGCGAGAGAGAGAGAAGACTTTAGTGTATACATCTACATCAAGAACAGAACTAGAAAAACCTTGATTATTCAACTCAACTTTCAAAAGAGCTGAATACTCTTACCAACGGTCCACACCAGGACCCTGCAACAATTTCTGGCTATATTCCAGTTGTGACTCTGTAAACAAAAAAAAATCTCAACAAATCAATGTATTTTCATAATAGTAATCTTCTTCATGATTTCTTTTCAAGAAACATATGGGACTGACCGTTTCTAAATTTTGCTTCCACAGACTCTTGCTTCAAAACGTTTTCAGTTCCATTAAAATTAACTTTTTTTTTCCTTTTTTATCTTTGATTCAGTTTTGATATTACAATTTTCCGCCCTGTCCTGTCATCCATCCAGATAATTCCATTTACGTTCATTTAGTTGGAGGAAATCTCATTCATTCTTTACTTTCAGCTTTTACTATATTTCTCTCTTTATGAAGGTCTAACTTCAAATAAAAATTATGATTCCTCTTGTATATATATATATATGTATATATATATATATATATATATATCTATATATATTTATATATATACATATATATATATATATATCTATATATATATATATATATATATAAATATATATATATATATATATATCTATATATATATATATATATATATAAATATATAATATATATATATATACACACATATATATATATATATATATTACATACATATATATATATATATATATTTATATATTTTACATACATATATTATATATTATATATAATTTTACATACACACACACATATATATATATATATATATTGTTATGGGCGACACAAACTCAGAAACTCAACTTCAACCTTTATTCCGTTAACAGTAGTAGTAGTAGCAGTAGTAACAGTAGTAACAGTAGTAACAATAGCAGTAGCAGTAGGTTCATTCCTGAAAGGAATTATTACAAACTTTAAATACTGTACATTATTAAATAGCCCATAATATTCAATAAGTCATAACGGTGACATGATGTACCTTAATACATCTTGGAAAGCTAATTAAATATAATTTTCTAAACAAGACAATTTCGTTGCCACCTTTAAATCACATTTTATCATATTTATAGGACAATCAAATGTTAAATGTCACAA
Source organism: Palaemon carinicauda (assembly GCF_036898095.1). Lineage (NCBI taxonomy): Eukaryota > Metazoa > Arthropoda > Malacostraca > Decapoda > Palaemonidae > Palaemon > Palaemon carinicauda. The sequence goes on from NC_090756.1 coordinate 51,603,945, forward strand.
ATAAACCAATTTACGCCTTTTAACGCTTAAATGAATAAGACATACAAAACAAATATATACATATAAGTTCCTCAAAAAACTTACATCTGTGTGCCCAAAATGAATCCTTACGAAATATATACAACTGTCAAAGAGACTTCATAATTTTAGGAAGTAAGATGAAATCGTAATTTGTTTACACCTCTCAACTTTTTAACTACCACTTACAAAATTAACGACATTGTTTTTCCAACCAGATGGGTTTGTGTTTCTGCATTAACATACTCAGCCTCATAAACAGATTAAACCTGTTTATCAAAATATACACCTACACATGCAGACACAATAAAATAACCTTTAAGTTACAATACAAACTCTTTGAATTCAAAACACTTCCATGATTCACTTATTCACCTAAACAAAATTAAACATCTTCATAACTCAAATAATATATAATATCAAATGATAGGCCATAAGAACAACAAAATATCACGTTACATTTAACATGAAAATCCTAGCCTTCAACTAATAACACTAGCTTCTGAATAGGACGGACAATAACCGAAGAAAGTGTCTTAATCTTGCCACTGCGAATTGTTCCTTTGTCATCAGGGTATACTTCTATCACTCGCCCCCATTGGCCAGTGATTCCTTGGCTCAATGTCACTCTTTACCAAGACCACATCGCCAACAATTAGATTTCTTCTTGCTTCATTCCACTTTTGTCTAGTCTGTAAAGTGCTCAAATACTCTTTTCTAAATCTTGACCAAAACAGGTTGGTCAGATATTGAACGCATCTCCACCTTCTCCTCATGTAAACATCATCCTTTTGAAACAAGCCAGGGGGAGGGATCACATAAGATTTTGGAATCAACAAATGGTTTGGAGTTAGTGGCTCAAGGTCATCTACGCTGTCACTTACAGTGGTTAACGGTCTTGAATTGACGATGCTCTCAACCTCACAAAGCAGAGTCCGTAAACTTTCATCATTTAGCCTTTCACCAAATTCCTTCACCAGTGCAGACAACACTTTTCTAACTGTTCTGATTTGGCGCTCCCAACAACCACCCATGTGGCTTGCTGCAGGTGGATTGAATTTCCATTCAATATGATGATGCGACAAATACTTCTCAATCTTCTTTTCCTCCATCTCATCAAGAGCTGCCTTAAGTTCTCTCTCAGCCCCATGGAAGTTGGTTCCATTATCACATCTGATAACCTTAGGATGACCTCTTCGAGAAACAAATCTTCGCAAAGCATTTATGAAAGAGTCAGATTGTAAAGTGTTTACAGTTTCAATATGAATTGACCTACTAACCAAGCAGGTAAATATCACACCATACCTCTTTAACTCCTTTCTTCCTTCCTTGATGTAATAGGGTCCAAAGAGGTCAATACCAACATTACTGAATGGTGGTGAAGGTTCCAATCTGTCTGCTGGAAGATCAGCCATCTTTTGACTCAAAGCTGGTTCTTTCAACTTCCTGCAAGTAACACAATGGAATAACACATTCCTGACAGTTGCATTAGCATTGATGATCCAATACTCTGCCTTAGATTTGAGAGAACATGGTTTCTACCTGAATGAGCTAATATTCATGCTCATGTCGTATCAACAATGTAGTCACATGATGCTTCTTTGGTAACAGTATGGGATGTTTGGCAGACTGTGGAATGTCAGACCTTCTTATCCTACCTCCAACCTTCAATAATCCATCCTCAGAATCAAGAAAGGGATCAAGCTTATATATTGGACTACTCTTGCCAACTGGCAATTCCTTGATAAAGCCTTCACTTCATCACCAAACACCTCCCGTTGACCATACATTATTATTGCCCTTTCAGCATCAGTGGTTACACAACCTTTCCTTTTACCACTAAGGATTGACTTTAGTTGTTGAAATACAGAAACTGCCTTTTGTAACCTTGACCATGAAGAGAAATATTCAATTAATCTTGTAAACCCATGAGGTTCTTCAGAAATTGTGACCGCAGACACATGTTCACTCGTATCATCAACACAATCTGCACACACATACTCCTGTGAAGGCAAATAATCAGATGCAATAGATGATGGGCCATGAAACCATTCGTCATACTGCAAAAACTGATGTACACTAATACCTCTTGATGCCACATCAGCAGGGTTATCACTGGAGTTTACATATCTCCATTGCTCAGGCTGGGAATAGTCCCTTATAACCCTGACTCTGTTGGCTACAAAAACAGGGAACCTTTTAGTGTTGCTATGAATATAGTGAAGGACTGTTGTTGAATCTGTGCAGTACACTACCTTGCCAACAGTAAACTCCAACTCCTTCAGGATGTGTTGAGCAACCTTGACAGACACAGTTGCAGCTGTAAGTTCTAGCCTAGGTATAGTCACCACCTTTTTGGGAGATACTCTTGATTTTCCCATGACAAGATTTGACTGCACTTGGTTTCCACCATGAAGAACAAGGTATGCTGCAACACCATAACCAACTGTACTTGCATCGCTGAATAATACAAGACTTGAATCTGTCACATTACCAAACCCGCTTGACTTGAAGCATCTTGGTATTGAAAGCTGCTCCAGTAAATGAAGACCTTGTATCCAATGTTCCCACCTTTCAGCTGGCTCATCTGGAATCCTCTCATCCCAGTCCAAACTCTCAACTTGACACAATTCTTGTAACAGTTTCTTGGCCGGTAAGATGATTGGAGAGAGCAACCCAAGGGGATCATATAATGATGAGATAGTTGATAACAATCCTCTTCTGGTGAATGGATTATCCTTGAGCTCAATTGAGAACTTGAATGAGTCTTCTTTAAGGTCCCATAACATTCCTAAGGCTCTTGTCATTAAACTCTCCATGTCAAGATTAAACTTGTCACTTTCAACCGAACAATCTTCAGCAGGCAAAGCTGTAAGGACATCACTTGAATTGCTGACAAATTTAGTTAACCTAAATCCTCCTTCACTAGTTGCAGATACCAAATCCTTCACCAACTTCACTGCTGTAGGAACATCAGCACATGACTTCAAACAGTCGTCAACATAGAAATTGTGCCTTATGGTGTTGCCAACAGTTGAATCATACTTCTCATCTGCTTTGTCTGCTGTGGCCTTCAATGCAGTATTTGCAATACTCGGTGATGAGATTGCTCCGAAAATGTGAACAGCCATTCGGAATTCTTCAAGAGGTCGATTTGATGTCACCATTAGGCCACCACAAGAATCTAACATAGTCCTGATTCTCAGGTGGAATCTTTATTTGAAAGAACATAGCTTCAATATCTCCAATGAATGCATAAACCTCCTGCCGGAATCTAATGAGTACTCCCGTCAATGAATTGGTGAGGTTTGGACCCTGTAGCAGAACATCATTTAATGACACACCTTCAAACTTGGCACTACAGTCAAAAACAACCCTAATCTTCCCTTTCTTGGGATGAAAAACTGCGTGATGAGGAAGATACCAAACAGGAATCTTATTGACCTCATCATCTGGGATCTTGTAAGCATAGCCTTTTTCAAACAACTTATCCATGAATGCTGTGTACTGCTGTCTGTAATCTTCACTATTCTTCATCTTCCTCCTTTGCCACTTAGCTCTGCTAACAGCCTGCTTCTTATTGTTAGGAAGATTCACATTGCGATCTCGAAAAGGCATGGGTAGCTGAAAGTGTCCATCTCTAAATTCAATGTCATCCTGGCACCTTTTCACAAATCTTGTGTCCTCAAAAGATAAGCCACGCTCATCAGGAACTGACCCAAGATCCCTTTCTGAAAAATCTAACTCAAAGTACTTCCTAATACTTTCAACAGTAATACAATCAGTAACATGTTGAACATCAGATACAAGTAACCTGTGACATGAAACCCCATTTGAACTAACCTTAACATGTACAGGCCCATTAACTGTCCATCCATGCAAATATCTTACTGCAAAGGGGCCATAACCTGAAGTGGGTACAACCTCCAAAGGTTGTAAAGCTGTTGGACAGTTACTACCTATCAAAATTCCTATGTCTAACTCTGGTTGATACACTGGAATCTTATTAATAACACTTGATAAATGAGGCCAATCCTTTAACACTTCATACCTTGGAATTTGATCGTGATTAACAGGAATATCCTTTTGTGTGAATACCTTTGGTAATACAACATCATTATTACCATGCATATCAGCAACAACAAGACCATTTACAATAAAGGTTTTAACCGTATCAGTCCCATGCATTGTTTGCAACTTTATAGCTGTTTCAATACCTTTACAGTTTAATTGATCCTTGATACTATATTTAATGAAACAACCTGTACTGCCCGTATCATAAAAGGCATAAGTTTGTACTACATTGTCGCTACCCTTTATACGTAATTGCACAGGCAAGATTGATTGCAACACTGTATCAGAAATTGTACATGCAGAAGACCTCACATTACTTAGAGTCTGAGTATTGCCTTGACCTGGAGTGCGACCTTCACCTTGAGTACCATCTTGACCCTTAGCACTACCTTGACCTGTACTTTCAGACTGTGCACTAGCTTGTGACACAATTGCACTGTTGCTGTCAAGCATCCTAAAATTCTCAATGTGCAGAGTGGTAGGATGCCTTTTATTACATGTCTTGCACTGCCGTCGATTGAGACACCTTTTTGAAGTGTGGTTATTGCCCAAACAACTGAAGCAAAGACGGTTGACTTTAACAAATTCTCGTCTTTCATCCACACTCCTGTGCAGAAATTGAGGGCACTCCTCAAGGTCATGATGACCACTACAGAGTTGGCATTTCCTAGTATACTGGCTTACAGAATTTGATGGTTGCACTGTCACTGCAAACGATTTTTGCTTGGTCTGACTTGAGCCATGATTTGCCTTTGCCTTTGAAAAAACACACACTTTACCCAAAGCTTCCCTGCTGAATACAGGATCCATTGCTGCCTCTGCTGCATTCTGCACAAATTCCACTAATGTGGGGGAAACACACACAAACACCTTGCTTCCTGAGCTTTATCACATGATCCAACCACTTATTTTGAATATACACTGGCAGCTTTGAAATCACCCTCTGAAGGTTTGGCGAATCATTCAAAACCTGCATGTTTGATAATGACTGCATGGTATGATTACATTTCACAAGATATAAAGCATATTCCTGCAAGGATTCACTGTTATCACCTCTCACTTGTGGCCACTTGGTTAGCTTGTCTATGTATGCCATGGAAACCTTGTATGGATCTCCATACACTTTGTCCAGAAGTCTTTTTGCTTCAATGTATCCTTCAGATGCATTCATAAACATGCACCCAGCTATGAGTGACTTAGGCTTTCCTTCTAGATGCTGATTTAAGAAATACAACCTGTTGGAGTCTGATGTGGTGTGTGGCACGATGCGGTCATTAAATGCCAACATGAATGATGCATATTCAAGAAGATCACCAAAAAACTTGGTCACTTCAGCATGAGGCAGCATCATAGCCGCTGCTAACTGTTGCTGACTTTGGTAGAATGACTCTGGGGGCAGGTGCCATGGGTAGAAAAGGCATGGTCACATTGGGTTTATTTTGATGCACATTGTGACTGGGAACAAATGCTGGTGTTTCAGGGTTTTAAAACTTTGTCTGTCGATGGAATAACTTCTTCCTGGAACACCTTCTCCCTCGCCCTTGCTGCTTCAATTTCACCATCCAACTTTAACAAATCTTCCTTGGCTTTTAATTCTGCCTGTTGTTGGGCTATTTCTGTTTGTTTTTCAAGCAGTGCCCTCTGTGCAAGCAAACCAGCTAACTTTGCCTTCTCCTGTATGAGAGAAGACTACACTTGATGCCGTGCTTTTAACTGACCTCCTGGATTTATGTGACCTGCTCCGCAGTGAAGATCCGTCCATAGAATCCTGCAAATTTGCTTCTGTTGTGGCTATCCATTTATGCACCTGTAATCTGAATCCCATGGCAGACAATTCGTTATCTTCAAACCTTTTGATTTCTGACTGGTGCTCGTTGACAGGTAGTTGAGACAAGTAATCACTGTGGCAGTCTTTGTACTTCTTTAACCCTTCCTCAAACTCCTCCATGCCTTGTCTTTACTAAATGGAGATTATCAGGCTTCTCCATACACTTGCTGACCTCATTCCGTTTCTTTGTGAGGGCAGAGAGAGCAGCAGTCTGGTTGTTCTTGAGGGTGCGTAACTTCTCCTTGGCGTCACCATTGTCTTCTACGTTGTCCTTCTGATCCGTACTCATGTTAAAGATGAATGAAACTGTTGTTATGGGCGACACAAACTCAGAAACTCAACTTCAACCTTTATTCCGTTAACAGTAGTAGTAGTAGCAGTAGTAACAGTAGTAACAGTAGAAACAATAGCAGTAGCAGTAGGTTCATTCCTGAAAGGAATTATTACAAACTTTAAATACTGTACATTATTAAATAGCCCATAATATTCAATAAGTCATAACGGTGACATGATGTACCTTAATACATCTTGGAAAGCTAATTAAATATAATTTTCTAAACAAGACAATTTCGTTGCCACTTTAATCACATTTTATCATATTTATAGGACAATCAAATGTTAAATGTCACAAATAAACCAATTTACGCCTTTTAACGCTTAAATGAATAAGACATACAAAACAAATATATACATATAAGTTCCTCAAAAAAACTTACATCTGTGTGCCCAAAATGAATCCTTACGAAATATATACAACTGTCAAAGAGACTTCATAATTTTAGGAAGTAAGATGAAATCGTAATTTGTTTACACCTCTCAACTTTTTAACTACCACTTACAAAATTAACGACATTGTTTTTCCAACCAGATGGGTTTGTGTTTCTGCATTAACATATATATATATATATATATATATATGTATATATATATATATATATATATCTATATCTATATATATATATATATATATATAGTGTAGGTAGTAGGTTGGCCAGGGCACCAGCCGGCCCGTTGAGATACTACCACTAGAGAGGTATTGGATCCTTTGACTGGCCAGACACTATTGCATTGGATCCCTCTCTCTGGTCACGGCTTATTTTTTCATTGCCTACACTTACACAGAATAGTTTGGCCTATTCTTTACATATTTTCGTCTTTCCTCATACACCTGACAACAATGAGATACTTAACACTTCTTCACCCAAGGGGTTAATTACTGTACTGCAATTTGTTCAGTGTACTTTCCTCTTGGTAAGGGTAGAAGAGACTCTTTAGCTGTGGTAAGCAGCTATTCTAGGAGAAGGACACTCCAAAATTAAACCACTGTTCTCTAGTCTTGGGTAGTGCCATAGCCTCTGTACCATGGTCTTCCACTGTCTTGGATTGGAGTTCTCTTGCTTGAGGGTACACTCAGGCACACTATTCTATCTTATTTTTTTTTCTTCCTCTTGTTTTTTTTTGAAATGGTGTGTTGGGGCAGGCTTAATAGAAGGGCCATGGATGCCTGGTGGTTTATCAAGAGGTTGTCTTTTCCTTTTTCTGATTATTTTTCTTCTCAAAACCATCCTTACTGTCCTCTTTTCAGTTGAAGTGGCTATCCTGGAGGGTATTTTGCCTTGCATGGTGTATCGGCTCCTCCATGTTGACCAGTTTTTCCGACTTTTTACTATAGTCTATGGGTATCATCAATCACTTTGTTTATAATTCTGTACGTATTGTTTTTGTTATAATTCTTGTTAATCTAGTTTTTAAGTATGATGTCTCTTTTTTATTTCTATTTATTCTTATGCTGTCTGGAGATATTGAGTGAAATCCAGGACCAGTACGTCCTAGATTTCGTCAATGTCGTCTTCTGTATTGCAATATTCGTGGTCTTCATGCAAATATCCAAGACCTTACAGTTGCGTCCAGACAGTATGATATTCTTTTGTGCTCAGAAACTTTGGTTTCTAATATGAGGCACTCATCTGAGCTCCTTATAACTGGTTTTAAGAAGCCAATAATGTTGAAACGTGATGCCATCCCTAGGGCCAGGGGAATGGCGGTGTATATTATAAGTCCTGCTATCAATGTGGATGTCATGAGATTCAGGTAATAAAAGTTTGTGGCAGGCATAACAACTTTTATTTGTGTTCGATCTACCGGAATCCAGACATGGATGATTCTATCTTCGATTGTCTTCTTACCATTATGGCTAAGATACAAGATGATGATAGAAAGGCTTCTTTTGTCTTTGTTGGTGATTTTAATGCTCACCATAGGGAGTGGTTAAGTTCTATCTCTCCTACCAATCGCCATGGCTTAAGAGCTTTAGACTTTGCCTCTGAATCAGGCTGTGAGCAAATCATAAATGAAGCTACTCACAGGTCTGGGTAATTGCTTGGACCTTGTATACACTGACTCCCCTGGCGTTATAACTAGTAAGGTTTGTTCTCCAGTCGGGACATCTGATCATGCCTTGATTTCATTATTAGTGAAGACTGAGCAGTCTGTCCCTGATATATCATATTCTTGTAAAATTTATATGAAATCCCAAGTAGACTGGAATGGGATTTTACATGATCTTTTGTGCTTGAATTGGTCACAATTATATAATAGTGTAGATCCTGTTGTCCCTTTGAATGAGAATCTAGTCAACATAATTGATAGGCGTATCCCTTCTCGTGTGCTAAGGTACCGAGTGAAGACAAACCGTGGTTCAATGATGATTGTAGACGTGCTTATTTGGAGAAAAAGGAGGCCTATCATCTTTGGAAGGGTAACAGATCAGATTTGACCTGGAACAACTATACTCAGCTTCGAGCTTTTGCTCAGAGAGTTTATGCCTCGACTGAAAAGGAGTACAATTTAACCATAAAAGAAACACTTTCTGGTAAAACTCAGGAACATAAATGGTGGTCTACCCTTAAATCTGCACTCTTTGGTGTAGATGCAACAGTTCCTCCTTTACTTAAACCAGATGGATCAGTCACTCACTGTCCAAAGGAAAAGGCAACCCTTTTGGCTGATGTTTTTGACAGTAAACAGAGTAATGAAAAACTTGAACTTCCTCCTTCGTGTTTTCCTGAGGCTAAACTAACTAGTTTAACTTTTCGATCTCGTGAGATTAAAGCTCTGTTGGTGGAGCTTGATGCTTATGGAGGTGTAGACCCAAATGGTATTTTTCCTTTGTTTTTTATAAAGACAGCAGATTTCTTAGCTCCAAAGTTATCTGTTATTTTGCGCAAGTTAGCAAGAAGAGGAGTTTTTAACACTAGTTGGAGAATTGGTAATGTTACTCCTCTATGTAAATGTGTTTGTGGTAGCTCAAGTCCCACTGATTACCGCCCAATTTCCATAACTCCCATATTATCTAAAGTTTTTGAACGTCTTATGGCAAAACGTCTTAATAGGTTTGCTGAAGGTAATCATCTCTTCCCTAGTTTGCAATTTGGTTTTCGTAAAGGCCTTGGAGCATGTGATGCCCTTCTTAAAATCTCCAATGCTGTACAGAAATCCCTTGATTGTGGTCGGGAAGTTCGTATGATTGGCCTTGATTTTAGTGCTGCCTTTGACCGTGTTAATCACGAGGCCCTTGTTTTCAAACTGAAACAGTTGGGAGTGGGTGGGTCGTTTCTTAGCATTATTATTGATTTTTTAAGTAATAGATATCAAAGATTTGTTGTTGATGGGCACCATAGAAATTATAGGAATGTGATATCCGGTGTTCCACAGGGTAGTGTTCATGGCCCATTACTTTTCATACTATATACTCATGGCATGTGGTTTGGCCTAGAAAACAAGCTTGTTGCATATGCAGATGATGCTACTCTCTTTGCATCAATTCCATCCCCTGAATGTAGATCTAGGGTTGGTGAATCCCTTAATAGAGATTTAGCTAGAATTAGTGCATGGTGCAAATTATGGGGTATGAAGTTGAATCCTAACAAAACTCAAAGTATGATTGTAAGTAGGTCAAGGACGGTGGCTCCTCAACATCCGGATCTCAGTATTGATAATGTTTCTTTAAACTTGTATGACTCTTTCAAAATTTTAGGTGTGATTCTCGATAGTAAATTTACTTTTGAGAAACACATAAGGTCTGTGTCTTCTTACATTGCACAAAAAATAGGCTTATTGAGAAAGTCTTTCAAGATTTTCGGTGATCAATCTATTCTGAAGAAGTGTTTTAATTCTTTCATTCTACCTTGTTTTGAGTATTGTTCTCCTGTCTGGTCTTCAGCTGCTGATTCTCATCTTAATTTGTTGGACAGAAACTTACAGTCTATTAAATTTCTTATTCCTGATCTAGATATTAATCTCTGGCACCGTCGTTCAATTAGTTCATTATGTATGTTGCATAAGATTTTTCATAACTCTGACCATCCTTTACATTCAGATCTCCCTGGACAATTCTATCCTGTTCGTAATACTAGGCAGGCAGTTAATTCTAATAGCCAGGCCTTCTCCATCACGAGGCTCAATACTACGCAGTACTCTAGAAGTTTTATTCCTGCTGTTACCAAGTTGTGGAATGATCTTCCTAATCGGGTGGTTGAATCAGTAGAACTTCAAAAGTTCAAAGTGGGAGCAAATGCTTTTTTGTTGACCAGGCGGACATGAGTCTTTTTGTAGTTTATTTATGACATATTTGTTTTTGTTGTTAATAGTTTATATATGACATGTCTGTTTTGACGTTGTTACTTATTTTAGAATGATTTATTGTTAATTTGTTCTCTTCATTTATATATTTCCTTATTTCTTTTCCTCACTGGGCTATTTTTCCCTGTTGGAGCCCCTGGGCTTATAGCATCTTGCTTTTCCAACTAAGGTTGTAGCTTGGATAGTAATAATAATAATAATACATATATATATATATATATATATATTTATATTTATATATATATATATATATATATATACACACACACGTAGTTAAAGGCTTTGCATATCGCCATGATCAGCAGAGCTGTACTAGTCAGGGCCACCCATGCTAGGCTGGTTTGCTGTTTGGTGATGAAAATGACAACACCCCTAGCCATTACTAAGGACATGTCTGAGGCCTTTCTCCTGCAGTGGATCAGAAACGGCTACATTTGTTGTTGTATATATACTGTATATACATATAGGCCTATAAAATATAGTTTATATAATTTTTTCCATAGTCGAATATGATTTGATAACTCTGAAACTCCTCATGGTCTATAACATTGTGTCAATAAACGAGTATTCCCAAATTCGCCCCATCTCTTCTTGACTTTTGTCTCTATTCTAATTTCCTCTTCTTTTCTTCTCTCTCTCTCTCTCTCTCTCTCTCTCTCTCTCTCTCTCTCTCTCTTTCTCTCTCTCTCTCTCTCAATGGATCTCTTTCTATTCCCTTACAAATTCAGAGTCTTTTCTGACTCATTCCAATTTTCCTTCACATTCCTCTTTCTAAAATTCTCATTTATTTTCTCCTTTCAGAAAACAAATGGCCTGATTTTCGTAGTTGACAATGATGGTTCTCTCTCTCTCTCTCTCTCTCTCTCTCTCTCTCTCTCTCTCTCTGTTGACATGCAAAAGATGTATTGGGCATAGTTATTATGGTGGAACTAGTGCACGCGACTTGTTAAAAATGATGGCTAAATATTCGGATAGATTTGCTCACACAAGCACACACACCTATTTTCTCTTCCCCTGACCGAGGGACGGGGAGAGCTGTATATATATATATATATATATATAGATAGATATATATATACATATAAATATATATATATATATATATATATATGTATATATATATATTTATATATAAAGATTATATATATATATAAGATATATATATATATATATATATATCTATATATAATACTGTATATATATATATATATATATAGATATATATATATATATATATATAGATATATATATATATATATATATCTATATATATATAAATATATATATATATATATATTAATATAGATATATAATATACGTATATATATATATATAGATATAGATATATATATATATATATATATACATATATATATATATATATATATATAGAGAGAGAGAGAGAGAGAGAGAGAGAGAGAGAGATATATATATATATATATATACATATATATATACACACACACATATATATATATATATAAATATATATATATATATATATATACATACAGTATATATATATATATATATACATACAGTATATATATATATATATATATACATACAGTATATATATATATATATATACATATATATATATATATATATATGACATACAAAACGCATGCAGTAAGAAAAGTATATCTAAAGAAAATATATTGGAAGGGTTTTGCAATTTGATAATATGCACAAACTACTGTACAGAATTGAACATGGATTTCAGTAGCTGAAGCCAAGGGGAAATTGACTGTATCTAATTGCCGTGTCATTTTTTTCTACAATAATTTTGACAATTTGTTAGACAAAATTTCGTGCGTCATTGAAAAGGCAAATATTACTTTCAGTTTTTCACGCAATTTTCATAAGTATTGACTGGTAATTCTAATTGGGAGACAGTCATACGAATTTTCAAATTGAAAAAAAAAAAATAAAATAAAGAAAACAGTAAATGAATTAGTTAAAAAAAATACTAGAGTTAATCACCTACTGTATAACAAGAGTCTGATATCTAGCAGAATTTAAATAGGAATAAACTCACAGAAGGTCAATTTCTAATTACTATTATTGTCCTTTAATTCTAATTACTTTAATCATTCAAATTATCTCATCTGTTATTATCTGATCCCTCTAATAGAAATATAGAGTTTAAAAATCATTAATTGATTGATGATTTTTTTATAAAACAAATAATGAACTTTCAAACTATGCCATTTATTCTCTTTAATCAATTATATCTCTATCTTCTTATATTTCATATTTTATTCAAACAAATGGTAAACCTATTGGTGACTAGGGAGAAGAAAGGAAAAATAGATTAGTTATTTTGTATACAATTGCCAGCACAAAAAACTCAGAAATTAACAATCCGAATAAAGGCTCAGATATTAACCCTCGGAAAAAGAATCAGAGATCAACTCTCAGAAAAAATGGCTCAGAAATGAATCCTCGGAAAAACGCCTCAGAAATTAACTCTAGGAAAAAAGACCCAAAAATTAACCCATAGAAAAAAAAGCCTCAAAATTTAATCATCGAAAAGGAGGCTCGGAAATTAACTCTGGGGAAAAAGGCTCAGAAATTACCCCTAGAAAAAAGGCTCAGAAATTACCCCTAGAAAAAAGGCTCAGAAATTACCCCTAGAAAAAAGGCTCAGAAATTAATCCTCGGAAAAAAGCTCAGAAATTAACCTTCGGAAAAAAGGCTCAGAATTTATCCCTCAGAATTAAAAGGTCACAAATCAACAATAGGAACAAAAGGCTCAGAGATCAACCCTAAAAAAAAAAAAGGCTAAGTAATGAATCCTCAGAAAAAAAGGCTCAGAAATTAACCCTCGAGAAAAAGGCTCAGAAATTCACCCTCAGAAAAAAAAAGAACTCACAACTCAACAATCCCAATAAAGGGTCAGATATCAACCCTCAGAATAGAGACCGAGTAATGAATCCTCGAAAAAAAAAGTCTCAGAAATTAACTATCGTAAAAAAAAGCCTCAGAAATTGGCCCTGGGGAAAAAGGCTCAGAAATTAAGCTTTATAAAAAGCCTAAAAAGAAGGCTCGGAAATCAACCCTTGGAAAAAGGCTCGGAAATTACCCCCCAAAAAAGCTCAGAAATTAATCCTCGGAAAAAAGGCTCAGAAGTTAACCCTCAAAAAAGGCTAAGAAATTATCCCGTAAAAAATGCTTAGAAATGAACCCATAGAGAAAAAAAAAAAGTATCAGAAATTAACCATTAGAACCTCTGAAATAAACCCTCTGAGAAAAAAAGGCTCGGAAATTAACTGTGGAAAGAAGGCTCGGACATTAACCCTTGGAAAAAACCTTCGAAATTAACTCTTGCAAAAAAAAAAAGGCTATGAAATTAACCCTTGGGAAAAAAGGCTCAAAAATCAACCCTTGGAAATAAGACCGCAAGAATGAACCCTCGGAAAAAAGGCTCAAATATTAACCCTTGGCGAAAAAGCCTCAAAAATTAAGACTAGGAAACAACTTTTAGTCTCTCTTGATAGCTCAGTCGGCATGGTCACTGCAGGCATAGTCTCCAGCCGAACAGGTGGTGGTTCGAATCCCCACCCGGCCAGAAGCTGTTACCATAAAATGAATTCCAAGTGGATATATATTCCCAAGATAGAATTCGGTATTAAATGCCATTCGTGGGTGATATTTACATTAATTAAAATCACGTGTGCTTGTGATATATGTTCATTAAAATAACCACGTGTTGCAAACTCACGATTCAGCTATCATGGTGGAGATGGGTCTATTTCAAGTCTGTGAACAGATTCCTGAATTCGACAGGAATATGTGCGGGAACTTGTCATAAACTTTTAGTCTCTCTTGATAGCTCAGTCGGCATGGTCACTGCAGGCATAGTCTCCAGCCGAACAGGTGGTGGTTCGAATCCCCACCCGGCCAGAAGCTGTTACCATAAAATGAATTCCAAGTGGATATATATTCCCAAGATAGAATTCGGTATTAAATGCCATTCGTGGGTGTTATTTACATATATATATATATATATATATATATATATACATAAATTATTAATGATTATGCAATTTTCATCCAAATTCCTATTTTTTTACAATAATAGATTTGTCAATATGAGAACAAAGAGGAAAAATCTCTTAAATGATAAACAAATGTGATATCATAAGATTCATCCTAACTGAGTTTAAAAGGTTTAAAGGTCGCTCATGAATGGCAGCGGAACGGGAAAATGGTATTGCCCTAGTTAGCAGTACAATGCCCTCTGTACATATGATCAGTGTCCAAGCCTCTCTTCACCCAAGCAAGGACCAGTGAGGGCCAGGCATTGGTTGTTGATGACTAAACAGGTTGACCTTCAGGCCCCCTCCCCCCAAAAAAAATCATCCTTAGACCTCAAGGATTCCAAGATTCCAGACACTAAAGAAACAAGAGTTTAAGCGGAACTCGAACCCTAGTTTAGCGATCACCAGGCAAAGATGTAACCCATTCAAAATGAATCATTATCCATAGTTTTATTTCATTACAAAGAAAATAAAAAACATCTTATGATTTTAATCGTAAATTTTATTCTTTATTAATTTTTCACAATTCAGCTCTGAATGTACAGTAGATAACCATATGATTGTAATTATAGAAAAAATACTGGTCATTAGATAATAACATTCTCAGCTTATTCGTCTATTTAACCAAAAATAATCTATGTTAACGTAGATAAAAGATAAACAGTTTTAAACTTCACTGTAATGATTACATTAAAGGCCAACGAATTATGTAAAGTCTAACATATCAAACATATGTTGTAACGTATACTTCCACGAGATTATATTCGAGATAATATAATTAAATTTGGATTTACCTTATTTTTCGTAATCACTCTGCTCTGGATATATAGTTTTGTGACAACTGGCTTTTTTAAAAGGTAACTGTAATAGCTGTTCTTTCAACACAGCTGTAGTAACACTATATATATATATATATATATATATACAGAGAGAGAGAGAGAGAGAGAGAGAGAGAGAGAGAGAGAGAGCGTTGCTGATAGAGTAATGATGAAAATCTTTAATATTCCTTAGACAATTCATAACCCAAAAAGACAGTTATGCCACTACATTTTGACTTAAGTACCGAACACTGAGCCCAACGAAAATAGCTAAAATTGACAAAGGACAGTAGAAACTAGTCTTAACACCAAAATCAAATATAAACAAGACAAAGGTGACACCGTGTGCCAAGAAAAATTGACAACGGACAGTTAAATGGTGTGTGTTACTTAAGACTGCCATGGGACTGGTACTCGCTGGTCCTGAACCCTAGGGTACAGTTGGCTCCATTCATTCCAGTACACTTCTTGGGAAGCTAAGGAGACGTCAGTGTACCGGAATGAATGAAGCCAACTGTACCAGCTTACTATCAAGAGATTGCAGACTCAAAACTGAGGTGATGATTGTTTATTGAAAAGAGATATAAATTCTGAACCCCCACTATTGTTGATAATAATAATAATAATAATAATAATAATAATAATAATAATAATAATAATAATAATAATAATAACAATAATAATAATAATGATGTTGATGATAATGATGATGATTATAGATGATTATAATAATAATGATAATCAGGATTATGATAATAATGACTGAAATCAAAAGAGAATTTATTACTAATGGAAGATTATAAAGAATGCCCAAAAAATATAAATAAAGAGAAAAAGGAAAAATGTTTTATCAACGAAAATAAAATGTCCCCAAAAGAAGATGAAAAGAAACGTGGTCAGAAACTACTGCAGGTCTGGGAGACACTGAATTTGACAACATTAAAAGATAGAAAATATTAAGAGAAACTCGAAAGTGAAATCTTAATGAAAATACCTTCACAAACCAGAAAAGACAAGAACTATTTATTAACAGCAAACCAATCCTCTCCTACTATTCTTAGAATTAAAATAAATCTTTAAATAAAATAAGGGAAAACATGGCAATTTTTTTTTTATTCTAAGAAAACAAATGATATTAGATGAGTCTTGATTCTAAAGAATGAATTTGTTAGTGGTTCATTAGATACAAGGAAAATCTGATTAGGGTTTTTTTTTTTTTTTTTTTCCCGGAAATAAAGCATGAAAGAACCCGACATATTTCTATGTGAATTTCAGGGAAAAAAAAGGAGGACAAAAAATCTGACATGTTTTTATTCTGAATTCCGGGTATACAAAAGATATTTGATGAGTCCCAGTTCTAAAAAAAAAAATATGTTTGTGCTTCATTAATTCAAAAAACAAAGTTTAATCAAAAAGAAAAAATCCATTAAACATTAATATCTAGACGTGTTCTAATAACTTCAGAGAGGGGAAGATCATTGAAAGAAATAAACTTATTAAATCAATATTTCTGCTGATTGCATTTCGTCATTGTTTCAACATTTTTGATCTGAAATAAAACTAAAAATTCCATTTCAGAACACAAAAGAATAATTCCCTGTAAAAAGATATCGGGAGTTGATATGTTGAAAATCATCATATTTTCATGGAAAATAAATTTGAAATTCTGAAAATCGTCTTATCAAAAAAGAATAATTTTTGAAAATCGTATAATTTAAAAACATGAAAAAAAATTTAAATCCGCTTATTTAGAAAAAAAAAATGTTTAAAATCGTTTTACATTCGAAAAGCAAATTGATATTCAGAGCTGAGTAAATAAATACTCTTAGGATTTTGAAAAAAAAATTAAAGAATTGTCGAACGAGAAAATTCTGCTTCGAATATAAAACTATTTGCTTTCTTGGTCTCAATTTAATTGCCGAACCTCTTAAAATATGACAAAAATCTTCACAACAGATTAACTTCACATTTTCAAGTCACTCATCTTTATATTGCAATTTCTACTATCGTTATGAACATTTAAAATTGTCCTAATCGTGATGGAATTCAAGAGCTACATATATAATAATAAATTCATGTATGTACTTATATACTGTATATTTAAATGATTAAAGGTTACTCATGAATGGCAGAAGCAAGGGACAGTGACAATGCCTAGCAGGGCAATGTCCTAGAGACGGACCATAGTTGAGAAGTATCAAGGGAGTAAAACCATTTTAAATGGAAGGTTTTTGGAATAATATATATATATATATATTATATATATACACACACACACACATATATATATATATATATATATAAAGATATATATAAACGTTACTCATGAATGGCACACACAAGGGACAGTTACATTGCCGTAGTAGAGGAATGCCCTAGAGACTGACCATATATACATATGATCAGCGTCCAAGCCCCCTCTCCACCAAGCTAGGACCAGGGACCGGGCTATGGCTGACTCAACAGGTAGCTCTATAGTCTCCCCAAAAACCGCATCCTTAGCTCACAAAGATGGTGAGGTTGCAGATACTATAGGAAACTATCGAGCTTAAACGGGCCTCGAACTCAAGTCCAGATGATCGGCAGGCAGGGACAATTTCCGATAGGCTACCACAAGTCCTAATCGAGCACGAAAAGGGGAAACGGTAAAAGCAACAAAAACTAAATAAATTCTAACCACCGATTAATACAACAGACAAAGTTATTAAAAAATAAAGCAGTTCACACATTTGATGCTGAACATTTGAATTATTCATGACAACCAGCGATAAATACTAGGATGGGGGGAGGGGCATAAGGTTGGGGGAGTCCACAGGTCACCTGCTGATTCATCAGCAGCCATTGCCCGGCCTTCCCTAGTCCTAGCTTGATGAAGAGGGGTTTTAGGAGCTGATCATAATTATGTATAAATAGTCATTCTCTAGGGCATTGTCACAGTCGCTTGCTTCTGTCTTTTATGGGGGACCTTTAAAACTGTTAAATAGTTCCTATCAAGTACTAGATATAATTGAAAAAGAAAACAAGACAGTTGTAGATTATTATTATTATTATTATTATTATTATTATTATTATTATTATTATTATTATTATTATCATTATTATATAGAATACTTGAAAAAACAACAAGACAGTCGTAGATTGTCGGTATTATCATTATTACAAGCCAAGCTAAAACCTTAGTTATAAAGAAATGGTCTCCAACAGAGAAAAATAGGCAAGTGAGGAAGGGGAATATGGAAATAGAGAAATTACACAAGAAGTAATGAATGGTAGATAAAGAATATTTTAAGAACAGTAACAACATTAAAATAGATTATTTCAAGTAATCTTGAAATTTAAAGTCTTTGTTATTGAAAGAAGAAAAGGAAATGTAAAAGAAAACAACAACACCTACAACAACAACAATAATAATAATAATAATAAAAATAATGATAATGATAATAATTTACTTGGCTCTAGATATTGACGTTATTCTCACATGAAACCAGGAGTCTTTGAAACCTCAAATGAGAAGTGATCTTCAATAATAAATTGACTGAACTAATTACGACATTAAGATAAAAAAAATATATGGAAATTTTAAACATTATAGGTTTGTTAAGATATCACAATTCATACCAATAATATCAATTATAGTACCCAGCTATCTTTTCCTTTCAATGAAAAATCGGTCACACCACAACTTTGACTGTGGCGTTTGAAATGATTAAGATGTTAATGTCCACTTTGAAAATGTGTTTTCAACATCAAAACATACAAAAAGGATTGGCTATTATATTTCAGAACGTACGATGTTTTACGGGTTGAAACTTTTAGATTTTTTAAATAGAAAACATAAATATTCATAATTTCCTTTTATATGCATACGTATACAGTAAATATATATATATAATATATATATATAACAGGTATATATATATTTATACATACATATATATATATATACTATATATATAAAAAAAACAGGTATATATATATATATATATATATTAAAACAAGAGATAGATAGAAAAGGTCCAGAAATATCATTTGATTAAATACAAATATATTACAAACATTAACTTATAAATATTATGAACTTCCCTACTCTCTGTTTCTTAAAAATAAATAAATTATATCTAAAATTAAAAGCCAATGATATTCTTAATAGCTAGTTGAGCTTCAAATTCTGTTCTAGAATCGGATAATCAATGGAATAAAATAGGAGAGTATTCAACAAAAACCTCATTCTCTATTTTATGTTGATGGGAAAAGTTCTCTTTAGAATAGAAGGAATCTTTCTCACCTGGCCTTCCCCCCACCCCCATTAAAAGAGAAAAAAGTGAAGTGTCTGGAGGAAGAATTGAGAAAAAAGAAACCTTATTGAGCTTTAATATCCATTAAACCTTTTAAGGAAGGAGAACTTTGGATTCTGATCCTTTTCTCTAATCGGAAGAATTTACTCACTTTGAATTCAGCCTCTTAAAAAGACGAGGCCTGAATTTTCCATGTGAATTATATTGAATTAATATGTTTCTTTGGCCCACTTTTTAACAATGCCATTTCCAAGTTGTTTTAGGAATTACATGTAGCTTATATGTTTAGATTTGAAGATGTCATAGTTTTGTTTAGTGAATGATGGGAGGAATGGCAAAAGATGATAGAAAATTTTAATAGAGAACGCAGAAAGGAAGGACTGAAAATTAATATGAGTAAAACTGAAGAAATGTAGAACTGAAAATGAATATGAGTAAAACTAAGATGGTGTATAATGAAAATGCATAGGCAACAAATAAGGGTTATGAACGAACCTCAAGAGATTGATATTGAATGAGCGTACTTAAGGTACACAGTAAGTGTTTCCCCAGGGACAAGACCATAAATAAAAGAAGGATAAGCATGGGATGGAGAGCTTTTTGTAAACAAAATGAGCTTATGGGAAGTAAAATACCAGTTTCTCTAAAGGAAAAGTAATCAAACAAATGATCCTATAAGTATGCATCAGAAACTTGGAGCCTTACAAAGCCTTGGAATGTGAACTATTTACAACTGAGAAAGCTATGGAAAGAATAATGATGGGAATAACACTAAGATACAGAAACAGAGCAACAGAGAAACGAAAGCAAACTAAAGTAGAGGATATTCTTAAAACATGTAAGAAAGAGAAATGAGCGTGGGCAGGACATATAACGAGAATGACAGAAAATAGATGGACATTAAAAATAACAGAATGTATCCCAAGAGACTGCAAAGGAAGACGGGATGGATTGACGAACTAAAAGAGTTTGCGGGTGTGGACTGGCATAAATAGAACATAAGCAGATTCAAGTAAAAGGACATGTCTGAGGCCTTTGATAATGACGATGATTTAAAGGCGAAATCTGAACACTACCATGAAAAATGATATTTTTATTAAACTTAACTTTAAAACTGGGTAAAATAAGGAGGGATTGTATTAAAGAGAAAATAGAGTGAAACAAGTAGAGATCCAAGATTAGGCAAATCAATCTTTAATGATTTGTTGAATAATCTGACAGACATGTTTGCACACTCTTAAAGGGCTGTGGCCTCATTATCCCATTTAATTAAAATGTAACTTTATCAAAGGGTAACTGCTATAGTCCCTTTAACCTTAACAAAGGGTAGTTGCTACAGTATCTAATTTCATGAAAGGATAATATTTTAAACGGCAGATACTATATTTTGCATTCGATGAAATCTGAAACTTTTAAAGGATAGAGTGCGTCTAGTGGTGTGTCACATTTCCTAAAGGGTCACCTTATCGGAGGTTGCTGATTAAATATCTCAAATAATCAAAGGACATTTGCTGCATTATCTTCTAACTTAAAAAGTTTATATTTTGGCCAAAATCCTTTGATCTAATTAAAAAAGCTTAGATATTTAATTAACTCTAGATTCGCTTGGGGATATGGATTTTATCTCAGGTCCTCCCTACATTTTAGGAGAGAGAGAGAGAGAGAGAGAGAGAGAGAGAGAGAGAGAGAGAGAGAGATTAATTGATTTAGAGTTCTCTGGCAGCCTGACATCAGTCATTGACGCCGAAATAATTTGTTATAAATAAAGAATAAAAGGAAATTCAATTTAAAACAATAAGAGCAAAGATGTCCTTATTAAATCTAAATAGTTTTTGAATCTCCTTCTGAAATAAATCTAAAAATATCGCTTACTTAGTACAGCATATCCTGCCCAAGAATATTGGAGAGAGAGAGAGAGAGAGAGAGAGGAGAGAGAGAGAGAGAGGGGTCATCAACCTTCAATGTCAAGATGGATTAAAATTCGTAAATTTCATAGGTGGTGAGGAAGAGGTTGTAACGTGTTTCAATTACTCTGAGCCCTTTATAAGGACACATTTTAAATCCGTGAGGAATTCTCAAGAGTCAGATATTTGATTAATGCAACATTTAAGAAATGTAAAAAACATTAGAATATTAAAACTTAAAAAACCCATTTGAGTAATACAAGTTTTATGAAAACATAAAGGCATAACAAAATTAAAACTCAGATATAATGAAACTTCAAACATGTTTTACTCGGTTGTTTAAGAGATTCAGTGATGTCATTTACCCTCAGATTAATTGTCCCTTACTTAATTACTTAATTTAATTAGAATTAGAATAAGTTTTGATGAAGACTGAAATACACACACTTTGAAAAACTGATTTTGGGAGTCAAGGTATATAAGTAAACCGAATCACTAAACTTTTCTCCAGCTATATATTTTTTATTATTATTATTATTATTATTATTATTATTATTATTATTATTATTATTATTATTATTATTATTATTATTATTATTATTATTAACTAATCTAAAATCCTAATTGGAAAACCAGGAGAAGTAATGTACAATTAAAATAAAATATTTCAAGAACAGTAACAACATTAAACTAAATATTTTATACATAAACTAAAAAAACTTCAAATAAAGGAGGAAGAGAAGAAATAATAGCAGGTATTCTTAGAAAATATAGCTTCACTTCTGTCGTTTGGGCAGAAATCGTAGGTCCTCACCAGGCCTCTTTTTTTCAATTTAATATGGTCTGTGTTGGCTTAAGGCAGCTTAATTTAAACCAAGCAATCAAGGCTTAGGACTGGCTCAGCTCACCCGACATATAACGCCTAAAATCAGTATAAATATTCTCTCTCTCTCTCTCTCTCTCTCTCTCTCTCTCTCTCTCTCTCGTAATATACATGAGGTGGGTTATATTAATACAGATATAGTCATTAAAGACTGCAAATTATTTAATCTCGCAAAGTGAGTTTCTAGCATTTTCATTACATGAAATGAACGCATGGAGGAGATTACCTGAGATTACCAAAGATAATGAAAACATTGCATGACGTCACAGGTTGTTCAAAAGTCTAGAATCATCAATTATGAATCTATCAATCTTCTGAAAGGATTTTTTACCTCTTACAAAATTATAAAGTTTTTGGAAGTAATTTAAAAATAATTATAATAATAATAATAATAATAATAATAATAATAATAATAATAATAATAATAATAATAATAATAATTCTTTTGCTAGTATGTTTATTAAAAATTATGTAATTCTTTGACCTTCTCGAAGGATTTATTTTACTTTATTCTGATTTCCGTTAATCAGGTATTATACTTTTATCTAAAATCTGTCTTTTCTGTAATTATTAACAACTGGCAGCTGTGGGATCCCCTTCTGTATAAACATGATGTCTTTGTATATGAATTCTCATTGTTGAGTCTGTTGCTGTCCCTAATGAACGAAAGTACTAACTCCAATCAAATCTTTTTGATTTTTCCTCTCGTGACTATAATAAACACACACACACACACACACACACACATATATATATATATATATATAAGAGAGAGAGAGAGAGAGAGAGAGAGAGAGAGATAGAGAGAGAGAGAGAGAGAGAGAGAGAGAGAGAGAGAGGTGGAGTTGGTTTTTTGTATTAACAAAAACCATACCTGTTACTATTTAGATTTAAAAAAAGACCAAGACAGTTAAGATATGTTCTATAGAACGAAGGGACGAACAATATTCAATTCGTCGTTTTTGTTAACTTTCTTTTCTGTTCAGCGTTGAACTTGTCTACAAAAATTCCAACTGGAGCCCAAAGCATTTTAGAACAAGACGCAGGAAGCGAGAAGGAAGGAAGTTTGCATAACTCAGTACCTGAATATTCCAAAGTTTACAGAGTTCATACTCAAAGTAATGTATGGCTCGTGAAAGTTTACGTTTATCATAGCGAAGATATTTATAAATTATAATGTAGATGCAGTTTTCTAGGGTTACCTGCCCATTAGGGACAGCTACCTCTGTAGCCCTGAGCTATTTGGGAGTTCTTGCGTTTTCTGAGAACAGAAATGAGGATACCTTGACGTGGTGAAAGGGTTTTTCTATTTCCATAAACAACAAACCTGTACTGGGCTACTGGCCAGGGACACCCATTCTAGATTGGTTTGCTATGAGAGATCATGTACCAACCGTGTTTCACACAATTGTACATAATTCCTTTTGTATATATTTGGCTTGTATCTTCGCTCTTCCCTCGCACTAAAACGAACATGAAAATTCATGTCTGGTTTTTCCTTTGTGATATTATCTGTCTTGTGAACTTGTCATGTCCTATTGCCTTGAGGTTTTGTATATAAGGAGAGTGTTCCACAACAATATAACTCAGTCGTTTCCAATCTGCCTTTGAGTTCACACCCTTACTCGGCGCCGTCACATTGGTGACCCCGGAAGTCGACTCGCTCCCACTGCCTTACACTCCCAACTCCCTCGCCCCTCCATCGTTGGTACTATGACGGAGTGTACATCAATTGGCGCCGCGGCCGCCCCATTGAAACTTTCACCGTTCGCCACCAGAGAGGCGTTTGCTTGGTTTCAACGCGATTAAGTCCACTTTCGTATCAGGGGCGTGACTCGCTCAACCACCAAAGCGGATTATGTTCTCGCGGCGATACCCGAGGACACCTTCCCAGAAATATCCGACTGGCTTTGTGAAAAAGGAGACACCCCAATAGCGTATGACGCCCTCAAATCATACCTTCTGCAGCAGTACTCGCCGTCGCCAGCCGCCCGTATAGCAAAGCTTTTTCAGCTCTCGCAACAACCGTTGGGGGACCAGTATCGCTCGCCTTCAACCTGCCGCAGACGGCTCTCCTCGTGAGATGAACCTACTCCGTGCCCTTTGGATACGCCGTTTCCCTGAACCTGTACGCGCTGCCATACCCGATGTCGATAGTTTACCCATAAAGGACTTGATGACCAAAGCCGACGCCCTTATGGACAGCCACTTCAAGACTTCCATCAACGCCTCTACCCCTGACGACGAGGATGCCTATACATCGTCAACCGAAGCTGACATGAATGCCGTAGGACATACACGCCTACCCCGTGACGTGCCGAAGCAGCGACACAGCCGCCCACCACCCACCAATCGCTCACGCCCCAACGAACGACTTCTACAGCCACTTACTACCTCCCATCCGCCGCAGTTTTGCTACTACCACTTCCGATTCTGGGCAACCGCGAAGAAATGTGCCAAAGATTGTCAGTGGTCAAAAACGTGTAAGCAGGCCATCGCTTGTGGCGGTGGCCATCCATGTTTCAAATTGTTCTTTTTACAGAATGCAGGAACGGGCGTGCGATTTTTGGTAGACACGGGTGCTTGTCGTTCTCTTTTGCCAAGGAAACTCTTCAAGGCACAACGTAGTCTGTCTACATCTGCCGACGTCCGCTTGGTAGCTGCCAACGGATCTGCAATGCCCACCTACGGTTATGAGAACCTCACATGTATCGTTCAGAAACGGTAAATTCAATTGAAAGTTTTCTCGTTGCTGACGTCACAATGCCAATCCTCGGTGCGGATTTCCTCTCTCATTTCCACCTACTGGTCGATGTCGCCCACGGACGATTGGTCAACGCACACTCGTACTTGTCGACACCTCTTCAACCCGCCCCCTATAACCTCGCTCTCCACATCAGCGCACCCACGGAGGCCTACGCCCACCTCCTCACGTCGTACCCGGAAGTTATCCGTCCAGAACTTTGCCAAACGCCCACGGTTCCTGCCAAGCACAGTATTTATTACCATATCAAGACGACAGGACCCCCAGTCATCGCAAAATTCAGACGTCTGGCACCGGAACGATTGGCAGCCGCCAAACAGACGTTCGCCGAAATGGAGAAAATGGGCCTTTGCCAAAAGGCCTCCAGCCCATGGTCGTCACCCTTACACATCATTCTGAAGAAAGACGGCTCACTCCGTCCGTGCGTGGATTACAGGCGCCTGAACATGCAAACAGAACCGGGTCACTACCCCCTCCCAAACATTGCCGATGTAACCTCCTACCTGCACAAAGTGAAGGTTTTTCTCTACGCTCGACCTCTTGAAGGGGAATTATTAGGTGCCTATGACCCCAGAAGACATCCCTAAGACCGCCATCACCACTCCGTTTGGCACATACATCTTCAATTACTCCTGTTTTGGCCTTCGTAATGCTGGGGCAACGTTTCAACGCCTCATGGATGGCATCTTAGGGGACCTCCCTTTCTGTGTATGTTATGTGGACGACATACTTGTGTTCTCCTCCACAAAAGAGGAACACCTCCGTCACCTGCGCATTGTGCTCGACCACCTGCAATAAAACGGCCTTGTAGTCCGGTACGACAAGTGTACCTTTGGCGCCAACGAAGTGTTGTTCTTAGGGCACCATATCACTCTTGAAGGAGTCCATCCCCTCGCTGAGAAGGTAGCAGCCATTCGGAATTTCCCCCGCGCCCTCGACCGTCAAAGCTCTGCAGGAATTCATGGCAATGATCAACTATTATCACCGCTTTTTGCCCGCCATTGCCGCCACTCTTGCTCCCCTCTACGCCTCCCTCAAGGGCAAGCCAAAGGACCTGAAGTGGGGTCCCCTTCAAGAAACAGCCTTCTGCAATGCAAAGAAGGCTTTATCAACTGCTGCGGCTCTCACTTTTCCTATCCCACACGCCCCTTTCCTTCTCTCCACCGATGCCAGCGACGTCGCTATTGGTGCAGTACTCGAGCAGGTGGTCAAAGGCTCGCCCTGCCCATTGGCCTTCTTCAGCAGAAAACTGTCCAAGGCAGAATCTGGTTATTTTACCTTCGATCGAGAATTGCTGGCGGTGCACTTGGCTGTCCAACACTTTCGCCATTTCTTAGAAGGTACGCCCTTCGTCATACGCACAGACCACATACCTCTGGTGCACGCCTTCACTCGACAGTCTGACGCCTGGTCCGCCCCGTCAACGCCAACATCTCTCCGCCGTGGCTGAATGCAATTGCACCCTCCAATACATCCCTGGGAAAATTAATCCCGTTGCCGATGCCCTGCCAAGAAACACGTTGGCTGCCGTTCACCTGGGATTGGATTACAACGCCCTGGCTGAAGCCCAACGACAGGATCCAGAGTATCAAGCTTGTAGGACATCCTGCACGTCCTTCCGTTGGGAAGATTTTTCCCTAGAAGACTCCAACACCACCCTCCTCTGTGACGTCAGTACTGGTAGACCGCGACCTTGGATTCCTGATTCCCTGCGCCGACCGGTGTTTGATCTCATCCACGGCCTTTCACATCCCTCATGCCGTTCTACTGCACAGCTGCTGAAGGCAAAGTTCATTTGGCACGGCATTTCTAAGGATGCTAAGGATTGGGTCCGTGCCTGTACTTCTTGCCAAACTTCCAAAGTACATCGACACACGGATTCAGGAGTGGGCACCTTTCCTCAACCTCAGCGTCGTTTCGCACACATTCACGTCGACGTTGTAGGCCCCCTACCCACATCACAAGGACATCATTACCTGTTTACTGTCATCGACCGCTCCACTCGTTGGCCTGAAGCCATTCCCATGGAAACTGCAACGTCCGCCTCATGTACATCTGCCTTACTCTATGGATGGATTTCAAGATTCGGTATCCCTGAGCATATTACTTCTGACAGGGGAATCACTTTCACCTCTCAATTATGGACGTCACTAGCGAATCTCCTGGGCATCACCCTACATCAGACAACAGCCTACAACCCCGCTGCCAATGGAATGGTTGAACTTTTTCATCGCACCCTCAAAGCAGCTTTGATGTCCCGCTGCAAGGATTGCAACTAGTTTACTCAGCTTCCCTGGGTCCTCCTGGGACTAAGGACCACTCCCAAAGAAACCCTCGACGTTTCGGCAGCCAAAATGGTGTATGGCGACCCGTTGGTCGTCCCTGCCAAATTTTTTCCTTCTATGACCTCCTCCGACAATCTCCAGCGCATACGTCACGTAGTGGGAAAATTTACTCCGTGCCGCCAGACTTACAAGCCCCCAGCGAAGCATCACATACCAACGGACTTGCACTCTGCATCGCACGTCTTCCTGCGCAACGACACCAGCAAGCCACCACTAACGCCCCCTTACACGGGCCCTTTCCTTGTGATCTGAAGCAGTCCGAAAGCATTCCTCCTAAACATTCGGGGCAAAGAAGACTGGGTCTCCATTGATTGTCTAAAACCTGCTTATCTTCTGCCAGATGACCCGCCTACAGTTCGCCTCTCTAGATCAGGGCGCCCTATTTAGCATGTACAGTATGTCATTTTTAGGGGGGGAGCCATGTACCAACCGTGTTTTCAAACAATTGTACATAATTCCTTTTGTATATATTTTGCTTGTATCTTCGCTCTTCCCTCGCACTAAAACGAACATGAAAATTTATGTCTAGTTTTTCCTCTGTGATATTGTCTGTCCTTTGAACTTGTCATGTCCTGTTGCCTTGAGGTTTTGTATATAAGGAGCGTGTTCCACAACAATATAACTCAGTCGTTTCCAATCTGCCTTTGAGTTCACACCCTTACTCGGCGCCATCAC
>NC_090756.1:51634735-51637235 GCF_036898095.1 Palaemon carinicauda
CGAACTCCAGTCTGGCGATCACCAGGCAGAGACGTTGCCAATAAGTCACAACTGATTTAACGGAAAGCTACCAAGATTCAAATAAATAATTATCCCGGGTTCTATAAATGATATAGGTAAATAAACATAAACAAAATAAATATAAACAATGATAAAGCTCTGATGTTCTTTTGTTTATTAGAGGTTTTTCCTTCCAATTTGAAATACAATCTATTATTAGATGAATCATTTGACATCTCGATGTTCATGATCGCAAAATCTTTGCAATCTCCTTCAAGGGTTTTTTTTTTTTTTTTTTTTACCACAACTTCAAAACCTAATTTTTTTTTTACCCTGAACAGAAGAAAATATATTTTTTCTTACTTTAGATTATTAGAGCTTTATATCCTTGATCAGTTTAAAATAGTTTAAATTCACAAGAGAGAGAGAGAGAGGAGAGAGAGAGAGAGAGAGAGAGGAGAGAGAGAGAGAGAGAGAGAGAGAGAGAGAGAGAATACATTCAGATCTTCTTCTTGCTTCATCCCTTTTCGACGAAGGATCCTGGAAAATAAGATACAAGTTTTGATACTTTGACAAGTTCCAAAGATAGTATTTCTCTCTCTCTCTCTCTCCTCTCTCCTCTCTCTCTCTCTCTCTCTCTCTCTCTCTCCTCTCTCTCTCTCTCTCTCCACATTCTTTTCCTAAACCTAATTCTTCTCCAAACTTGACGAAAACATATTTCCTTACAGATACGAGTTATGCTTCTCAGTTAATCTCATTGCGTAAAAGGTACAATATTTTTCAGTAGTTATTTTTTTTAGTTTAATAAATCTATATGGATAATCCCTTTATATCCCTGTTAAGATAGCATAGTGTGATGGAAATTTGCAACATTTAATAATAATTATAGAAAAAAAGAAGTGCATTTAAGTATTCGTAATTTTCATTTCTAATTTGGTAATAGAATGAAACTTAATCTTCTAAAGATATTAGAAAATTTGATGAGAGAAAAACCACTTAGTTCACCTCGAGCCAATGAGATCAATACAATTTGAACTACTAAATCTTTTCTAAGTTTGATCTTATTTCTTTTTCATTAATCGTTCTTCTTTTGTTACCTCCGCCAATGTTGTTGTTATAAAATCGAGTCTGTTTATTCATTTATTTATTCATTTCTCTGTGTTTCTGTGTATCTGTGTGTCTGTAGACAGGATTACTTCAAAACTACATGACTGATTTTGACAAAATTTCCACCACAGATAGATCCTAGGTCATGGACGACTCCATTAACCTTTGACTGAGGTCAGAAATCTCTGATTCCTCTTGTTTCTTATATGATTGTAAGAGACGATTTAGCTATTAAAGAATCCGTTATAGTCTTGTTTTTAACGATATAAATGTAATTTCAAACTCCTTCCTAATTTGGGTTAGAGTTCTCATGCTTGAGGGTACACGCAGGCTTGTTTATCCTCCTCCTCGTTTTTTTTCTTTTTTTTAAGTTTTTATAGTTTATATATGGAAGATTAAAGATAATATTGTTGCTGTTCTTCAGATATTTAATTTTGATTGTTCATTACTTCTCTTCTAGTTTATTTATTTCCTTATTTCCTTTACCTCACTATGGTATTTTCCTTGTTGGAGTCCTTGGGTTTATAGAATCTTGCTTTTCCGACTAAGGTTATTGTAGCTTAGCTAACAACAATAACAGCAATAATAATAATAATAATAATAATAATAATACTAATAATAATAATAATAATAATAATAATAATAATAATAATAATAATAATAATAACAAGTGAGCAAGTCCTGAACGCGGACATGGTCCTCGTAGAGGACATACCTCCGCCAAGGTGACCTAGAGCGCCATATGTCCTAGAATCATGAATTGATGTGACTTCGACCTTCACATGACCTTGACCTTCACGTGACCTTCAAGTGACCTTGACCTTCACGTGACCTTGACCTTCACATGACCTTGGCTTCAAGTGACCTTGATCTTCAAATGTACTTGACCTTCACGTGACCTTGACCTTCAGGTGACCTTGACCTTCACGTGACCTTGACCTTCACGTGACCTTGACCTTCAAGTGACCTGCTTGACTTTTGACCTTCAAGTGATCTTTGTTCATTTGCCACTGATACTTAATATGACATTGATAAATGCACCAATATGACCTTGACCTTTGACCTTTATAAATTTGAACATCACCCATGGGTTGCGCCTGGACTAGGACTTCCCTGTTGGCTTATGCAAAAGTCAGTGCTTTATTTCTGTCTCTTGATATGGCCACTTATGTCATAGTGACACCAGTGACCCCTGTGACCTTGACCTTGGGGTGACCTTGACCAAAATTTAATCAGTTCTTCCATACACATTGGGGAACTACTTGGCCAAGTTTGAAGTGATTCCGTGTAGAAATGTGGCCTCTACGTTGTCCACAGACAGACAGACAAACAAACAAACAAACAAACCGAACCGAAAACATAACCTCCTGGCGGAGGTAATAATATAATAATA
>NC_090756.1:51639735-51665570 GCF_036898095.1 Palaemon carinicauda
AGTAATAAAACACTGAATCAAGGCTTTAGTTCATGTTAAGTAAAAATTTGCTAATACATATAAATCTTGATTTTTACGGCTAAATAGAAGAATATTTTTCCATTGCTTATTTCTAATGTTATTCATTAATTCAATGAAATTGTTCCTTTTATCCTCACTTAGAAGACAATCCAGTGATGCCAAGAAAATAATAGAAAAAAATAATGAAGTAAAACTTGAATTAAATGCGGATCTTCAAAAGTATTGGGTCAACAAACGTAATAATAATAATAATAATAATAATAATAATAATAATAATAATAATAATAATAATAATAATAATAATAATAATAATAATAGTGTGTGTGTGTGTGTGTGAATATTTTTGGCAAGAGAAAATATCTATTTTTCTATGAAATGAAAATAAAAATGTTTGCTTTATTTAACAAAATGAAAGTAAAAATATAAATTTTTTAGGGAAATGAAAATATTCTCTATGTAAAAATGAAAATAAAAATATCTTTTCTTTTGCAAAATGAAAATAAAAACCATTCTTTACTTCAGCAATGAGAAAATATTTCTTTTCTTATTTTTGGCAAAAGCTAAAAGTAAAAATGATTTTTTTTTTTTTTTGGCAAAAGACAATTTTTATTTATTTATTTATTTTTTTTTTGTCAAATATGAAAATGGAAATATCTTTTTACTTTTGTAAAAGATGTCAATTATAATTTTTTTTTCTCTTTTCTGGAGACATCAAAGAGCCACGAATTCCAATAAACCTCAGGAGAAAAATTGGCAAACTTAAGAAGAGTAAAGTTTTGGCAAAACGTTATTTGATAAACTTCAAAGAGATTAGGAAGACTGGTCCAAACCTCATGCAGTAATTTATTCTCATTTCTGATTTTCCAGTTTATATTCAATTATAGTATTATTACGCATAATGGAACAGACAAATTTAAAACTTGCTGCAAATATTTTTATGATAAATCGGCTGACATAAGTCTATCGTTATAGTTTATATCATCATTATCATCATCCTTATCTCTCCTAGGCCTATTGACACAAAAGGCTTCGATTAGATCTCGTCAGTCGACTCTATCTGGAAGTTTTAATTCAATACTTCTCCATTCATCATCTCTTACTTCACGCTCCATAGTCTTCAGCCATATAGGCCTGGGTCTTCCAACTTTTCTAGTGCCTTGTGGGGCTCATTTGAAAGGTTGGTAAACTAATCTCTCTGGGAAAATGTAAGAGCATGCCCAAACCACTTACCATATATATGAAAGATCTATTTTAATATTGTTACGGTTTTTAAAAGATTTTATATTATTTGTTTATTACTTCTCTTGTAGTTTATTCATTCGCTTACATCCTTTTATCACAGAGTTATTTTTCCTTGTTGGAGCCCTTGGGGTTATAGCAGCCTTTTCCAATTAGAACTGTAGCTCAGCTAATAATGATAAGATAGAGTGGAGAAGAGCAAGGTGTCGGCAAAGGAAAACGTTTCTGGACAGCTTACTGGAGGATGTGAGCTAATAATAATAATAATAATAATAATAATAATAATAATAATAATAATAATAATAATAATAATAATAATAATAATAATAATGTTGTTTTTGTTGATGTTTTGAGAGAGTTGTCAGCTTTCTAGAACCACAATTAATTTTACGTATTATGGAGAAGAACTTCTTATAGATTAACGATCTTTAATAATAATAATAATAATAATAATAATAATAATAATAATAATAATAATAATAATAATAATAATAATAATAATAATAATAATAATAATAATAATAATAATAAGTTTTTTGTTGATGCTTTGTTTTTATAATCAGAATTATTATGATCTATCACTGATTGCAAAGCAAATTGCTCTCTCTTCCCTACATTCAAATCATTATATAATGAACATTCAAATAATCTATTTGTTATTGGGGTGAACAAATCATCTATATTTTCTAAACTTAAAACAAAATTCTAGTTATTTACAAATTGGAATAAATAAAGAAAAAGAGCCAACTCTAGTTGGAAAATCGGAATGCTATTACACCAAGGGCTACAGCAGGAAAAAAATAGCCCAATAAGGAAATGAAACAAGGAAATAAATAAACTACAAATGAAGTAAAGAACAATTAATATAAAATATTTCAAGAACAGTACCAACATTAAAATACATCTTTCATATGTAATCTGTAAAATATTATCAGAAATGCTTTATGAGATAAAAAGGAGAGATGTATGTAGATATAAAGTAGACAGATGACCTTGTCAAGGATAAGATATATCTACCATCGTGTGTTCAGTTGTTATTGCAGACAGATCTTTATAAAGAGGTAAAAAAGTGGGGATGCCATAACTCGGTAATTAGGGCCATCCATTCTAGGTTGGTTTGCTGTGAGCGATCAAACAATAAATCTCTCACCATCACCAACCCGCAATTGGCCAGCGTTTTGATGAAAACTGGTTAAACACAAAAAATAGAAAATGGCATGTTTACAGGTTTAAAGGCCACTCATTAATGGTAGAGGCAAGCAACAGTGACATTGCCCTATAGCAAGCAGGACAATGCCCTAGAGACTGATTATATATACAAAACAAATTAACTGAAAATCTGCACGATGTGCTTTTAAATAAAAAATGTTGCTTCATACAAGTATAAAGGAAAGAGCAAATAAAGAAAGGTATTGAATTCATAAAAAAGTGACAATAATTTTTTTTGTGTTCATATAAACGAAAAGACACATATTACCATCAACAATCATTGACTTCTTTTGTTTTCTATTTTCCAACAATAACACAATTCTTTCCTCGTTTAACGACTTCATTTTGGGAATGAAAAAGTCAAAAGACTCGCATTACTCTCCCTGATTACTTTTGTCCCCTTTCGTCATTAATATTTCTGTTCTATAGACACCATTCTCCTATAGTTCCTACATCCACACACATACTCAGAGGGCTGGCACATCTCCATTCAGTAAGTTTCGAGATTATTTTACGATGGGCGTTTTAATATAAAATATTTTTTTTTTCTTATTTAATTTAAATTCTGATTTGAGTGACTTACAAACTTTATGTACAATTGTGGTGGTCTCCAACCTTCGATTTCTGAAAGTAAAGTTGGAAGACCAATTTGAAGAGATCAATGACTTATTTTGATAATGTTTGTAATGATAGAGTTATTGGGTCCTTTGACTTGTCAAAAAATACTACATTGGATCTCTCTCTCTCTCTCTCTCTCTCTCTCTCTCTCTCTCTCTCTCTCTCTCTCTCTCTCTGTGGCTTATTTTTACTTTGCCCACACACATCGAATAGTCTGGCCTATTCGTTCCCCATGCTCCTCTGTCCGCATATACCGAACAACACTGAGATCACAATAATTCTTTGATCAAGGGGTTAACTACTGCAATGTACTTGTTCAGAGGCTATTTTCCTTTTGGTAAGAGTAGAAGAGAATCTTTAGCTATGCTAAGCAATTCTTCTGGGAGGACACTCCAAAATCAAACCATTGTTCTCTAGTCTTGGGTAGTATCATAGCCTCTGTGCAATGGACTTCCACTGTCTTGGGGTAGAGTTCTATTGCATCAGGGTACACTCGGGCACACTATTCTATGTTATATCTCTTCCTCTTGTTATTTTTTTTTCAGTTTTATATTTCATATATGAAAGATTGATCTTAATGTTGTTAGTGTTCTTATAGTATTTTATTTTAATTGTTCAATATTTCTCTTGCAGTTTACTTATTTCCTTATTTTCTCACAGGGCTTTTTTCATGTCGGAGCCCTTGGCCTTGAAGCATTCTGGTTTTCCAACTAAAGTTGTAGCTTCGCTAACAATAATAATAATAATAATAATAATAATAATAATAATAATAATAATAATAATAATAATAATAATAATAATAATAAACATTTTTTTGCAAAATGTAAAATTTTAAATGAAAACTATTCTCTAACTTTGACAGTGGGTGTTTGGTAAAAGCTACTCAAAATTATTTTTCGTTGAAGCAGGGCAATGTACAGCCACAGTTTGCCTTACGCTCTTTCATGTTTCAAAAAAAAAAAGAAAGGAAAATGGACGAGGGACTAGATTATTTAAGATTCTGAAAAATTCCAAAATTTTATTCAGAAATTATAAAATATATATATAATAAAAAGTGTTGTAGCATCTCGTATTTTTGTTTCATTTTTTTTCTAACATTTACAAAATGAACGTAATGATTGTGATTACAGATACACAAAAAAACAACAACGGATTTTTTCATAATTTAAAAATTGATTTTTTAAATGCCTTGAATATCTAAAGTAACATCCAAAGCATAAAAAAACAATCATAAGATGAAAATTGTCTCGAACAGAAACAATTTTCTGAACAAAAAACATGAAATATATCACCTGAAACTCATCCATCTTAATCAGAACCAACTTAACCTAACCTAGGAAGCCTTGGACTAAACTAGAGAATTGGTCTTTCTCTCCCTATCAGTCTCTGGACTAATACAAAAGTATCATAACCCGGAAGTTTAGTTTGCTGGCTTTGCTGAGTCTGGAGGTAGTTTATTGGAAACTTCTCTGCCACAGTATCTGCTGGAAAGGAGTTTTGAGCCCAGCTCAGTTTTAATTCTCAACCACATTGTGTTTGTGAACTAGGGACGATGATTCGAGGGAGCTTATAAGTCTACGTGCTAAGTCTCCAGCAGTCATTGCCTGGCCCTCCCTGGTCCTAGATTGATGGAGAGGGTCTTGGGCGCTGATCATATGCACGATACCTCTACTGAATTCGGGGACAATGGAGATTGAATAAAAATACTCCAACTTTATTAAACGAGAGAGAGAGAGAGAGAGAGAGAGAGAGAGAGAGAGAGAGAGAGAGAGAGGGGGGGGGGTGGTTAATCCTCGTAATACTGACTGGAAAGAAGACAGCTGAAAGCATTTTCTATTGCTTCGGAATCCCGTCCGGAAAATTTATCTGATCACCGGATTAAATTCTTCTTTTTTTTGTTCTTCTAATGAAGTTATTATTCCCAGGATAGAGATGGCATATCTATCTGGTAATCTGTCTATCTATTCACCTAGATATCTGTTTATCTATCTATATAAATGTCTGTTTATCTATCTAGCAAAATATTTATTTACCTGGATATCAGTTTAATCTACCTACGTATACATCTGTTTCTCTATTACAATAATTTGATTTTAACTATAAAATTCTCGAGTTTAAAAGCTTCAAAGTCAAGGGAAAATGCTAATTGTAAACCCATTTCCAATGTTGAAATGTTCATGCTGAGACCAAAAGAATGTGCAAAGAGCCGGAGTAGAAAGCTTTGAAGGATACATTAACCAGTATTAACATGAAGTGTTAACAACCTCACCAAGTGTTAACTACCTTATAAATATTAACAACCACACCAAGTGTTAACAATCTTATAAGTATTAACAACCACCTCAAGTGTTACTACCTTATAAG
The DNA here is from genome assembly GCF_036898095.1 of Palaemon carinicauda. Lineage (NCBI taxonomy): Eukaryota > Metazoa > Arthropoda > Malacostraca > Decapoda > Palaemonidae > Palaemon > Palaemon carinicauda. Next base: position 51,645,187 of record NC_090756.1, read on the forward strand.
TATTAACAACCACACCAAGTGTTAACTATCTTATAAATATTAACAACCATATCAAGTGTTAACTATCTTATAAGTATTAACAACCACATCAAGTGTTAACTATCTCATAAGCATTAACAACCACATCAAGAGTTACTACCTTATAAGTATTGACAACCACACCAAGTGTTAACTATCTTGTGAATATTAACAACCATATCAAGTGTTAACTATCTTATAAGTATTAACAACCACATCAAGTGTTACTACCTTTTAAGTATTAATAACCACACCAAGTGTTAACTATCTTATAAGTATTAACAACCACATCAAGTGGTAACTACCTTATAAGTGTTGACAACCACACCAAGTGTTAACTACCTTATAAGTGTTGACAACCACATCAAGTGTTACTACCTTATAAGTATTAACAACCACACCAAGTGTTAACTATCTTATAAGTATTAACAACCACATCAAGTGTTACTACCTTTTAAGTATTAACAACTACACCAAGTGTTAACTACCTTATAAGTGTTGACAACCACATCAACTGTTACTACCTTATAAGTATTAACAACCACATCAAGTGTTAACTATCTAATAAGTATTTACAACCACATCATCTATCAACAGCCAAATATATGACAGTGACAATGCCCTTAGAGACTGACCCTATATACATGTGATCAACATCCAAAGCCCTCTCCACCAAATCTTGGACTAGGGAGGGCCAGGCAATGGCTGCTGAAGACTCAACTGGTGACCTATAGGCTCCCCTAAACACTTCATCCTTAGCTCACAAGGTTGAGGTAACAGTCACTACAAAAAACTATCGAGCTTGAGCTGTTTCAAACCCCTATCTAACAGATCACCAGGCAGGGACGTTTGCAATAGGCTACCATAACCCCTTATATATATATATATATATATATATATATATATATATATATATATATATATATATATATATATATATATATATAACATGTTTAGACTTCTATAATATTCTGTGAGTTGAATTAGTACTAGTAGGCCCATTGAAGCTATTTCATGAAATTCAACATAATCTTGATACTGCTTAAGACAGCTTAGTGTTTTCATCTAAATTTCAAAGTATTATACTGGATTAGTTACAATAACGTATTATCTATTCGTTTCAAATACACGAAAACATTCTGTTAATTACCTGCTCTGTGGAAACATAACTTTCTTTACTTCACCGCAATAACTTAGAATTGCTTTCTGGTCAAGTGATGAGATAAATTAGACTTCAGAAACTGAATTCCTCCCAACTGAATCATGAGCATCTTTCTTCTTTTGTGTTCAAGTCTTCCGTAGGAGCAACCAAAATCTCATATCTAAAATCTCTATTTTATATTTATTGTTCATTACTTCACATGTAGTTTATTTAATTCCTTATTTCCTATCCTCACTGGGCTATTTTTCCTTGTTAGAGCCCTCAAGCTTAAGGCATCCTTCTTTTCCAATTAGAGTTGCAGCTTTGCTATTAATAATGATAATAATAAAATCAAATAAATATGAGTTATTGAGTAAACTAAAGAATACAAAGAAAGCAACAATCCTCTCAGATTTTTAAGGAAGATTATAAGATTCAAAAATTGTAATAGGAATAAGAAATTCCAAGGCTTGTCCGTTAAGGGAAAGAAACAGCCAATGAACTGTTCAGTACTAGGGTTAGGCGAGGCTAACATAGGGAAGGGACTTTTGCCTTTAAAATGTTTCGAACTGAGGTTATGAAATCAGAAAAAAAGATATAAATAAACAAACATAAAAGGCATAGGGATATGAAATTAACATACTAACACTTAAAAAATCTTATTATTTCCTGCAACAGAAGCCAAAAAATGTTATCCCCGGAAACCAAACACATGCACCATAATACGATACACCCCCAATCTTTTTAGTCATATCTCGGAGATTTGTGAGGCATTTCGAAAAAGAGGAGGAGGAGGAAGAAGGGAGGGTGAGAGACTAAGAGGGTACAACTTCCGAGAGGCTATTTATGTCTTCAAGGAATCTATTTCGTGCGTTCAAGAATAGGTCTAGTTATAAGGTGCTCTCTCTCTCTCTCTCTCTCTCTCTCTCTCTCTCTCTCTCTCTCTCTCTCTCTCTCTCTCTCTCTCTCTCTCTCTCTTACCAAATATTCTCAAGTTTAAGATCCTCGGATAATAGATAATACACACATTTTTCTTTGGTTATAATTTTTAAATGTTTAAGAAATTCCATGTTTTGCATGTAAGGAAAGCTCTCCACGTTACAGAACAGGCCATAAATAAACATTCTCATAACTGATCAACAAGTTTACCCATACACACACATACACACAAACATATATATATATATATATATATATATATATATATATATATATATATATATATATATATATATATATATATATATATATATATATATATATATATATATATACATATATATACACTGTATATATATGTCCATTCCTACTCACACGAGAACAAGATTTTTTATTCCTATTTTCAAAATTGAGTTTATAGACTTGATTAAAGTTTTTACACCCAAAAAACGATCCGATATTAATACAATATCTGTTTAAATATCAAAATCTTACTTTAAATAAGACTTTGAGTTTGTTTTTATTTCTGGGAGTCGAATTGGCAAACTCTCAACCAATTTTGTATTTTAATGAATTCACAAAATGTTCTAAAATCGGGTATTTCACTTTATCTTGATCTTGAATATATACATTTCATTCACTAAACTAAGATACAATATGCCCTTAAAAATTTCAAACTATGTTGACCAGACTAGCATAAGTCTGTTTTATAGTTTATATATGAAAGATCTGTTTTAATGTTGTTACTATTCTTACACATTTTATTTCAATTGTTCATCACTGCTCTAGTAGTTTACTTATTTCCTTATTTCCTTTCTTGACTGGGCTATTATCCCCTGCTGGAGCCCTTGGGCTTATAACATCCTACTTTTCCAATTAAGGTTGCAGCTTCGCTGATAATAATAAAAACTGAGTATATAAGAAATGAAGCTATAAGAGCGATCACTCAAGTGCCATATGTGGATGAGATCATGGTGAGGGGTAGATGGAGATGGTTTGGGCATGTTCTTCGTATTCCCCAAGAGAGATTAGTTCGCCAAACATTTGACTGGGCTTCACCGGGTACAAAAATAGTTGGATGACCCAGGCCTACATGGCTGAAGACTATGAAGCGTGAAACAGTAGATGGCGAATGGAGAAGTATTGAATTAAAAGCTCAAGATAGATACAACTGGCGAAATCTATCCGAGACCCTTTGCGTCAATAGGCGTAGGAGATGATGATGATGATATATAAACACGTCATGAAAAAAACTGCAAAATTATCTCTCTCTCTCTCTCTCTCTCTCTCTCTCTCTCTCTCTCTCTCTCTCTCTCTCTCTCTCTCTCTCACAAACACACCTGGAAAATGCATAAAATCAATTACACTTCTTGCATAAAAAATAATATTTTTTTTCTTTCATTTTAAATTCATGTAAAACTTGAATAGAATTTTTTCAATTACCTTTGCAGGGACAAAAAAAATAAAATAGAGAAGACTGCTCACCAATACCTCCCGGGCCAGATCCGGATTAAATATGAAAAAAAAGGTGGATAGTAAAGAGAAAGTGATAACTAGTTTAGCTTTTCGATCTCGTGAGATTAAAGCTCTGTTGATGGACCTTGATGCTTATGGAGGTGTAGACCCAAATGGTATTTTTCCTTTGTTTTTTATAAAGACAGCAGATTTCTTGGCTCCAAAGTTATCTGTTATTTTGCGCAAGTTAGCAAGAAGAGGAGCTTTTAGCACTAGTTGGAGAATTGGTAATGTTACTCCTCTATGTAAATGTGTTTGTGGTAGCTCAAGTCCCACTGATTACCGCCCAATTTCAATAACTCCCATATTATCTAAAGTTTTTGAACGTCTTCTGGCAAAACGTCTTAATAGGTTTGCTGAAGGTAATCATCTACTCCCTAGTTTGCAATTTGGTTTTCGTAAAGGCCTTGGAGCATGTGATGCCCTTCTTACAATCTCCAATGCTGTACAGAAATCCCTTGATTTTGGTCGGGAAGTTCGTATGATTGGCCTTGATTTTAGTGCTGCCTTTGACCGAGTTAATCATGAGGCCCTTGTTTTCAAACTGAAACAGTTGGGAGTGGGTGGGTCGTTTCTTAGCATTATTATTGATTTTTTAAGTAATAGATCTCAAAGAGTTGTTGTTGATGGGCACCATAGTGATTATAGGAATGTGATATCTGGTGTTCCACAGGGTAGTGTTCTTGGCCCATTACTTTTCATACTATATACACATGACATGTGGTTTGGCCTAGAAAACAAGCTTGTTGCATATGCAGATGATGCTACTCTCTTTGCGTCAATTCCATCCCCTGAATGTAGATCTAGGGTTGGTGAATCCCTTAATAGAGATTTAGCTAGAATTAGTGCATGGTGCAAATTATGGGGTATGAAGTTGAATCCTAACAAAACTCAAAGTATGATTGTAAGTAGGTCAAGGACGGTGGTTCCTCAACATCCGGATCTCAGTATTGATAATGTTTCTTTAAATATGTATGACTCTTTCAAAATTTTAGGTGTGATTCTCGATAGTAAATTTACTTTTGAGAAACATATAAGGTCTGTGTCTTCTTCAATTTCACAAAAAATAGGCTTATTGAGAAAGTCTTTCAAGATTTTTGGTGATCAATCTATTCTGAAGAAGTGTTTTAATTCTTTCATTCTACCTTGTTTTGAGTATTGTTCTCCTGTCTGGTCTTCAGCTGCTGATTCTCATCTTAATTTGTTGGACAGAAACTTACGGTCTATTAAATTTCTTATTCCTGATCTAGATATTAATCTCTGGCACCGTCGTTCAATTAGTTCATTATGTATGTTGCATAAGATTTTTCACAACTCTGACCATCCTTTACATTCAGATCTCCCTGGACAATTCTATCCTGTTCGTAATACTAGGCAGGCAGTTAATTCTAATAGCCAGGCCTTCTCCATCACGAGGCTCAATACTACGCAGTACTCTAGAAGTTTTATTCCAGCTGTGACCAAGTTGTGGAATGATCTTCCTAATCGGGTGGTTGAATCAGTACTACTTCAAAAGTTCAAAGTTGGAGCAAATGCTTTTTTGTTGACCAGGCGGACATGAGTCTTTTTATAGTTTATTTATGACATATTTGTTTTTTATGTTGTTGATAGTTTATTATATGACATGTCTGTTTTGACGTTGTTTCTTATTTTAGAATGATTTATTGTTAATATGTTCTCTTCATTTATTTATTTCCTTATTTCCTTTCCTCACTGAGCTATTTTTCCCTGTTGGAGCCCCTAGGCTTATAGCATCTTGCTTTTCCAACTAGGGTTGTAGCTTGGATAGTAATAATAATAATAATAATTGGGTCATATTCTTCGATTAATTTTTTACTACTTGAATATTTTTCTTTTTTTGGCCTTCTGGGAATATGGGAATGGTTGGGCCTTTTTTTAATAAATAAAAGAAGAGGATTTTTAGTTATATATTGAATCTTCCTTTGTCTGTTCACAAAATTGTTTGATTTTTAAATGGATCCAGATCTGGATAAACAATTTTCTCAAAGCAGGAGAAAATGAAAACTGAGAGAGAGAGAGAGAGAGAGAGAGAGAGAGAGAGAGAGAGAGAGAGAGAGAGAGAGAGAGAGAGAGAGAGAGAGAGAGAGAGAACTGGAGGGATCAGACTTAGATTTGATAGAGCGAGACAAAGAAGACAAGAATGGATTGGAAGATGAAAACAATGGCGAAGAAAAGATTGTACCAATGTAGATATACAGAGACAAAAGGAATGTTACTTTATTAGATTTAATTGTGGTATAGGTATGGAATATATATATATATATATATATATATATATATATATATATATATATATATATATATATATATATATATATATTTATATATATATATATATATATATATATATATATATATATATATATATATATATATATATATATATATATATATATATATACTGTCTATATATATACTGTCTATATATATATATATATATATATATATATATATATATATATATATATATATATATATTTATATATATATATATATATATATATATATATATATATATATATATATATATATATATATATATATATATATATATACGGGAGAGAAAGTGAAATGGTAAAAGGGATTGGACCTGCCAGAAAGGCTGTAAGCAGAAAGAATCAAGTCAAGAAGAGGAAGAAGAAGAAAGGGCGTGGATGGACAAGGGGAGAAAGAGCAAGAGTAATAATAATTATAGATCCATAAATAAATGTGAGTCACGGAAAAGGTGAAGATAAAGAGATGATTATTATTATTATTATTATTATTATTATTATTATTATTATTATTATTATTATTATTATTATTATTATTATTATTACCAGCATAGCTATAACCCTAGTTGGGAAAGTAGGATGCTTTAAGCCCTAGGGCTCCGACAGGGAAAAATATCCCAGTGAGGAAATGAAAAAAAGAAATAAATAAACTACAAGAGAAGTAATGACCAATTAAAATAAAATATGGCAAGAACGGTAAAACAATAAAAAATATCTTTCATACATAAATATAAGAAAGAGAATTAGGTTAGCCTCTTTTTCATCAAATAAGATATTTTGGAAATCTATTAAAGTAGAATTTAGGATATTAGAGGCTCTTCTGTTTCTTGGAATTGATTTGCATAGATGATTGCTAATTGATTAGGTTCATGAATATTAAAATATTGCTTCAAAGAACTTCAAACTTGCATCATATGTTATTTTATGTTGATCAGGCTGACATAAGTCTCTTATTATAGCTTGTATATGCCAGATCTGTTTTGCCATTGTTCTGAAATATTTCATTTTGATTGTTCATTACTTCTCTTTTAGTTTATTTATTTCCTTTTTTTCTTTCTTCACTGGGCTATTTTTCCCTGTTTGAGCCCTTCGGCTTATAGCATCCTGCTTTTCCTCCTAGGGTTGTAGCTTAGCTAAATATAATAATAATAATAATAATGATAATAATAATAATAATAATAATAATAATAATAATAATAATAATAATAATAATAATAATGATAATAATATTATTATTATTATTTTTACTAGCTAAGCTACAATCCTTGTTGGAGAGGCAGAATGCTATAAGCCCAAGGGCTCCAACAGGGAAATATAGCCCAGTAAAGAGAGGAAATAAGGAAATAAATGAAGGATATAAGAAGTAATAAACAATTGAAATACTTTAAAAACAATAATAATATTAAAACAGATATTTCAAATATAAATTATAAAACGACTTATGTCTGAATGGAAATGTCGAAGAATTCCTGAATGTAAAGGATGGTCAGAATTATGAAAAAATCTTACGCAACATGCATAGTGAACTAATTGAATGACGGTGCCAAAGTTTGATATATAGATCAGGAATAAGAAATTTAATAGACCGTATGTTCCTGTTCAACAAATTAAGATGAGAATCAGCAGCTGAAGACCACACAGGAGAACAATATTCATAACAAGGTAGAATGAAAGAATTAAAACACTTGATTAACCACTGAAAATCACCGAAAATCTTATAAAAGACTTTCTCAATAACATGATTTTTTTTTAATTAAAGAAGACACTGACCTAATGTGTTTCTGAAGAGTAAATTTGCTGTCGAGAATCACACCTAAAATTTTCAAAGACTCATATAAGTTAAAGAAACATTATCAATGCTGAGATCTGGATGATGAGGAGCCACTTTCCTTCACCTACTTAACACTTAGAAATATTCGCTATTATTCACTATAGATTAAAATGTAAAATTATCATCTAAAACCCGATTAGAAAATGTACAGACAATTGAAAATTTAATAAAAATAATATGGAAATAAAGTTGAAATCTATTTGTTCTATTTCCCAGCGGCCGAGATTAGAGGGAAAATTGCTTTTAAAGGTTTGAGGTCCACCCTTCAATGCCAGAGGCAAGGGACAGTGATAATGGCGTAGTGGCTGACCATATATATATATATATATATATATATATATATATATATATATATATATATATATATATATATATATATATATATATATATATATATATATATATATATATATATGAGCAGTGTCCAAGCCCACTTTCCACCCAAGCTAGAACCTATAGGCTCTCCCAAACCCTCTTTATATCACAATTATGATGAGGTTGCACACACTAAAGAAACTATCGAGTTTGAACTGGACTCGAACCCCAGTCTGAAGAGACCCAGGGAGGGGTGTTTCCAATAGGCCTCCACAACCCTGAATTTAGAGAACATCAAGTCGAGTGGAGATTACAATAGTTGTTAAACCCACACTTTGCAAAACTACCTGGATATAATACAGTGCTTTTACTAATTTCATTTTTTTTCTATCTTATTATGATTTTGGAAACTTTTGCATTTGCCATAGTCTACACTAGAACAATAATATAGTTTTTTTAATCATCTATAATCATAGATAAACTCAAGTTTATGGGTTGTAGTTGCCTATTGGAAACGTCCCTGCTTAGCATCATGCTGGACAGGGGTTCGAGACCCGATTAAGCTTGATAGTTTCTAGTAGTATCTGCAATCTTGCTATCATTGTAAGTTAGGAACGAGTCATCTGCTGCCATTGCCTACACCTCCTTGGTCGTAGCATGGGTGGAGAGAGGGTTTGGGAGCTAGTCATAGGAACAGTTGGACACCCCCGCCCAGAGTATGTGCATACTGTCACACTCTTACTGCATTGTGAGCAACAAGACAGCTACCACAGAGAGAGATAGGTAGGTGCTCCACACAGGAACTCGCAGCGCAGTTACAGTGTGACAAGGTGCACATCACCAGGAATCCGTGTATTCAACCGTACATATGGTTATTCTTTGGTAATTTTCATCTGGTCCTCATGAGTGACCTTTGGAAAGAATGTTTTCTACCTTCAATGAAAAATAAAAAAAAAGAATTATTTAATGTTTATTTCCATAGATTTATAAAATTAAATAAGTTTCCCGTAATCAACTTTTTGATGCTTCCAAGCACAATGACTTCTTGAATTTCTCGACTCAAACACAAGATTTCAGGTCCAATTTCCTTTAACGGGATTCACTCAAAAACTTGTATTGGCCTTGGACTTATCCAAGTGCTGGGGATGAATGGAAGACCCACATTCTTTCCTGACATAGAGTGTCATGACAAATTAAGTCACGGAAGGAGAGAGAGAGAGAGAGAGAGAGAGAGAGAGAGCGAGAGAGAGAGAGAGAGAGAGAGAGAGAGAGAGAGAGAGAGAGAGAGAGAGAGAGAGAGAGAGCCATATTCCAAATTTAGAGGCAAGTCGTTAGGTCTCTCTCTCTCTCTCTCTCTCTCTCTCTCTCTCTCTCTCTCTCTCTCTCTTTTTGAGTGGGGATATCTTAACGTGGTGGAAAAGTTTGTGTGTATATATATATATATATATATATATATATATATATATATATATATATATATATATATATATATATATATATATATATATATATATATACTAAGCTTTCGGGAACAACATTTCCCATCATCGGAGCTAAAAAAGTGAATGTAAAACACAGGTCAATAGACATTACGTTAGTCAATGAAATTCTGTTAAAAAGGCAAGAATTTTAATAAATACATCGAAATACTTAAAAAATGAAGTGGATGAAATATAGTAAAAAATATATATATTGAACCATATAAATAAAATTAAAAATTAAAACGTTAAAACATTAAATGGATGATATAGTAAAAGAGCAATATCGAAATCAGAACAAATACACAGAAAACTTTAAAGAAGAATTCACAAAACATCATAGATATGGGAATCAAAATAATAATACACAGAAATAACCTGGAATAAAAAAAAGAAAAAAATATATACTCTGGATAAGAAAGAAACACACCTAGTATGGAAAAAATCCAAGACTGAGACATGGAAGGACGGGGAGGTTTAGACGTTAGAGCGTGTAAGTAATGGTTTGAAGATTAAGTGGGGAAAGTTGTTAGGCAATATGTAAAGGAACAGAGGTTGTTGAGTGATCGAGAGTAGGGGATAGCTGTTTAATGAAACGAGATTCTAGGGTAGGTAGAGAATAGCTATTGGGGGATTGGGCTAGAATTTTGAAATTAGAATCGTTAATTAATTGCTTGCATTCTTGAGCGTGATTACGTATGGAAGAAAATTCTTTTTTATTTAAAATACAACCTGTACGGTGACTGACTCCTCTATGAGAGTCAATGCGGATTTTCAAGTTTTAATTTTATTTATATGGTTTAATTTATAATTTTTTAGTATATTTCATCCACTTCATTTTTTAAAGTATTTCGATGTATATTATAATTCTTGCCTTTTTAACAGAATTTCATTGACTAACGTAATGTCTATTGACCTGTGTTTTACATTCACTTTTTTAGCTCCGATGATGGGAAATGTTGTTCCCAAAAGCTTAGCCAATAAACTGTCCAAATGCTGAAGTATCTGCTTTCCTTCGCCTTTCTGCTAAACCTCAATCTTTCTAGAAGCGAAAATGCCATTAATTATATATATATATATATATATATATATATATATATATATATATATATATATATATATATATATATATATATATATATATATATATATATATATATATATATATAAAGAGAGAGAGAGAGAGAGAGAGAGAGGAGAGAGAGAGAGAGAGAGAGAGAGAGAGAGAGAGAGAGAGAGAGAGAGAGAGAAGATTAGCATAGAAAGACCATATATTATACATTCATATATTGTTTCAGAGCCCTTGGAACAATCATATTTTATATGAAAAAAAATCATAATTCATTACTTCTGTTATAGTTTATTCATTTCCTTTCCTTACTAGGCTATTTTTTTTTTCCTGTTGGATTATATGGGCTTATAGCATTCAACAGAAAAAACAGACCGGTAAGGATAGGAAATAAGAAATAAGAAATGAGTGGGGCCGAGTGTACCTTCAAGCAAGAGAACTCTAAACCACGACAGTAGAAGATTGTGGCACAGAAGTTATGATATTATTATCATTATTATTATTATTATTATTATTATTATTATTATTATTATTATTATTATTATTATTATTATTATTATTGGCTTAGCTATAACCCTAGTTGGGAAAGCAAGAGGCTATAAGCCCAAGGGCTCCAACAGGGAAAACAGCCCAGTGAATAAAGGAAATAAGGAAACAGACAGAATAACGTGCCTGATTGTTTCCCTCAAGCAAGAGAACTCTAACCCTTAGGACTCCCTTTTCCCACACTCAGCCTAAGGGCCTCAAAGGGTCTTAACCCTTGTGGTCAGTTAAAATTTTGGTAACATCTAATTTGTTCCGGGTCAAAATGACCCGTCTTATAAATTATGACAGTTCCTTGCCATACAAAGTACTTTTTAAAATGATTTTGCATGCCCAGGGTACACTGCAAGAATGTTATTATCACTTAGGCTCCAAATCTACCTCTACCAGCCAATCACTTTATTGAAAAATAGGTTTCAGTTGAAATTATTGCAGTTGTATATTGTGACACCATGGATTTACATCTAATTCTTGGGAAGATTGCTGTTACATTTCTGAAAATTTTTGCGCATATAACAATAACCTCTTTTTGCATGACTTTAATAAGATTTAGAATGGCCAAAGTTTATAGAGAGCTTACAACTTCAGTAATTCACCCGTTTTGTAACATCTAATCTGTCCCGGGTCAAAATGACCCGTCTCATAAATTCTGACAGTTCTCCGCCATACAAAGTACATAATTGATTACCTTGTGTGGCCAGGGTCTACTACGTGGAAGTGACTGTCATTTAGACCCCACACCTAACCCTCCAAGCCACCCTACCTTATTAAAGATTATGAATTAGTTGCATTTCTTGCAATTGAACATTACAACAGCATGCCGTTTACATGTAGTTTTTCGGCAGACAGAACATATTGTGGTTACTTTGTTTTCATTTTTACACATATGACAACGCTGTCTCTTTGCAGTTCTTTCTTGAGATTGAGAATTATTTTATTCTATAGATGGTCTTGCCGCTTCAGCAACTTGTTAGGCATTTGGCGTCCTACGCAACGATACCCTTGAAGACAATTCAGGTTGGACTAAGGCCAATCCAAGTTCGTGAAGGAACATTCTTCTCTTGAAGGTATCTTTTGCTCTCCAGTTAGGTTGCACTAGATTCCAAAGGACAAAAGCATTGTTGGCAGACACATCCATTATGTTATCAAACAAGGCCATAGGCCATCTCTTTGTCTGATGCGTTAACCTATAAGTTGCAACAAGTTTGTCTAAATGATCAATTCCTCCTTTAGTTGAATTGTAAAATTCAATTATATCAGGTTTCTTTTATTCTTTATCACTACAAGTGACACTATCATGCATGTTACTCAACAATACTAAAGTTTTTCCTTTTCTGGGACAATATGAAATAATATTTTCTTCATAGTAGCCTTCAAGGGTAGTATATCTGGTCCTTCCTTTAGGGTCACAGAATTCTACTGGGAGTTCTTTTCGATTTTTTTCTGATAGTTCCAACAATTGTTTGCTTGCGCTTTTTCAGTTCCTAAGCTAAATCTAAGCTACAGAAAAAGATGTCACAAGTTACATTTCTACCTTTAAGCCGTTCTGTAAGTTGCAGAACAATACGTTCACCTTGCTCACGTTCTGCAGATTCATCTTTACGCCCAGTGTAAACTTCAGCATTCCAAAAATAACTATTCTCTGCATCATATGCTGCCCAAATCTTTATCCCATATCTATTAGGTTTTGATGAAATATACTGCCTAAATGGAAACTTTCCTCTAAAAGGAACCAGCTGTTCATCTACGGTAACAGTTGATGATATGTTATACATCAGAGGGAGTCTCTCAACCCAAATGTTCCAAACATCTCTAATAGGAGCAAGTTTGTCTGTGGATCTCCTTTGAGCTCTGGTTTCTTTATCATCAAATATAATAAACCTAGAATATTTCATAAAGGTTTCAAGAGACATTGTAGCTCGAAATATAGGACGTCCATATGTGTCATCCCAAAGACTCCTAAGAGACTCTCCAAGAGATTTATAAACTCCTGCTAAAAGACGTAATCCATAAAATGCTCTCAAGTTTTCTAAGCTAATTATATCTCCTGAACCAAAGACACGATTAGCTTCTTTGTTTTTCATTTTCAAAATAATATTGAATAATTTTGGAGTTAAGAATAATTCAAATGCAGACAGTATATCTGATATTCTTGAAGCTGCATAACGAGTGATACCAGGAGTTTGATCAATGATATTTCCTGCACACTTCTTTCCTGATGACCTGTTTGCTTTTTCTGAAGACCATACACTTTTTCCCTTTTTGGATGTGAAATTCACAGAGGAAGGTGGCTGTTCTTTATCATTACAGTCAGTATCAATGGATGTGGAATTTGAGTTGGTAGATGTTTGATCATAAGGTTCATTGCCATTATCCATTCCGGTATTTCCCTTTCTGGTTGAAGAATTTGGACTGGAAGACTGCTGTTCTTCAGCTTCATCTTCATAGTCAGAGTCACTGAGATCATCATGAACTGAAAGATGGTCATTTTCACCATCATCACTTTCTGAAGATATACAATCACTTTCTTCACCGGTTTCATGACCATAAAACTTTTTTTTACAGGAAAAACTGTACACTTTCTGGAACACAAACAAAGAAAACTGCTTGTGTTAGTTTACAAAACATGTGACCTACACTATTGCCGGTAATAATTTTCATAGTATGATATTATACTTAGCATTTTTCTAACCAATATTTCCTCTGAATCATTATAAATTAAAGGCAACAATCTTACAATGATGTAAAGACTTACTTATCCATGGGTGATGAATATTACTAGGAAAAAATATTATGGAAGTTCTCCCACCTTTTTATCTATACCTTGTAAACAAAGAAGATAAATTTTCTATGAATATAATAATTAAAGAAATTATATATACTACATTTGAAAGGGTAACTTCAATAATCATATCACCTTCGATACAGATAGCGATTAACTGTGAAAAAATACAGCAAAAAGTAGGTACGGGTCATTTTGACCCGAACAGATTAGATGTTACTTTTTTGCTGCTCAGTAACTACTGGGAAAAATGTTTACCAGGCTTAGGCAACACAATAACCTCTTAAAGTCAGGAGAATTCAAGAGGTATGAATCTTCAGTCTCTGAAAACAAGAGAGATATGGTAATGTAAAATTGTTTTCGGGTCAAAAAGACCCCTAACAGTGCAGAAGGGTTAATCAGGCAGTAATTCTGCCCACAAACATTGCTCTTGAAGAGCTGAATTCTCATAAACCAAACAAGGCATGGCTGTGGCATGAGTTTCCCCATCAGGCCAAAAGTTAATTTATTGCTGTCGTAAGATAAGACTGATTGCGTGAACAATATGATTTTGAAAAATAGGGGAATGATATCAAAAAAAAGATTAACCAACCGTAATTTTAGCCTAAAAATATAGATCTTCAGAACTTTATCTCCATCCTAAATCCCTTTTATTAATACTAGTTTTGTTCAAAAAGCTATAATATTCTGTTTGTTCTGAGATTTACTCAGTTTTCATCCATCCTATATACTTACATTCATAACTTTTCTTCTTTTCACAAAACTACTATACTTTCTTCCGATATAAAAAATATAAATTTTAGTAATTCTGATCTATCCTAAATTTATGCATTCATAATTTTCCTTCAGTTCACATCACTAACGAATTTTTTTTCTCTCAAATTTACTCGGCTATTTCTTTCCCTTTCCTGTATTATTTTCCGTTCATCATCTTGTATGTCCACTAACAGTCATTTCTCTTTTCTTATGACAATATTTAAAATAGTTCTTTCCCACTAAACTTTCCTCATAAGTTTCTATATGACTTTATCTGTCCTTGACTTTCTTCCGCTGAGATATTCTTAACTCAAAACTCATTTTTTTTATTCAACTCTTTTGGTATGTTTTATTTTTCTTTTTATCAAACAGACATTATCAAATCATAAATTCGTCTATTTATCTGTCCATTGTCAAAGTCATTTAAAGCTGCCAATTCTATGGGAAACTCACTTTATCTATTTCTCAAACAAATGCTACAGTCAAATCCTTGGCTCTCTCCTCGACAGCCTTTCAGGAAGTCGTAAGATGTTCTTCATAATGTTATATGGTTATTAGTAACAAGCCTGCCTGATGATCAGCAGACTGCGGTTCGAGTCGCGCTGAAACTTGTTAGTTTCTTTAGTGTCTGCTGCCTCACCATCCTTGTGAGTTAAGGAGGGGGTTTTAGGGGAGCCTATTGGTCTAACATTGGAGTAAACAGCAGCCATTTCCTGGCTTGGGCGTTGATCATATGTAAATATGGTCAGTCTCTGAGGCATTGTCCTGCTTGCTATGGCAATGTCACCTTTAAACATGTGAAGCTTCAACAAACATTATTATGTTTTCCCCAGTTCAATCCAGTTACAGAAACCTGTTTGCAACTCAGTGGATAGATACTTTCTTCCTCAGGGTGCCCTGGTGGGACACCTATTCTTGCAAAATCTATCACAAGTAGATTACGTTTTCTATAGATTCAATAGAAAACTGCAAGTGAAATTCATCTAATAATTTCAATCGCAAGCAGAGATGATTTAAGCTGAATCAAGTTGAAAGCAATTACAAGCACATTTCTCAACCACAATTGAAGTTAAAAGTAATTATAAGCATATTTCACACCCACACTTGAAGTTAAAAAATACCTACATGCCTATTTCCCACCAGTACTCTAAGTTAAAAGCAACTAAAATCATAATATGCACCAATACTTGAAGATGAAGCCAACTACAAGCATACTTCTCCTTCGCACTTGGAATTAAAAGAAACTACTAGCATAATTCGTATCCAACCTTGTAGTTGAAAGCAAATACAAACATACTTCAGTCGCAAAATTGGAGTTAAAATCAATTAAAAGCATATTTCACAAACACACTTGAAGTTGAAAGCAATTACAAGCATATTTCATACAGACACTTGGAGTTAAAAGCAACTAGAAGCCTTTCTCACCTATAATTAATGTTAAAAGTAACTAAAAACATACTTTGCACCCACTCTTGAAGTTAAAAGCAGCTACAAGCATATTTCTCACAAATACTTCAAGGTAAAAGCAACTTCAAGCATAATTCCCTCCCACACTTGAAGTTAAAAGGTATTACAAGCATGATCCACACCCACACTTGAAGTTCAAAGCAACTACAAGCATAATTCCCTCCCACACTTGAAGTTAAAAGGTATTACAAGCATGATCCACACCCACACTTGAAGTTCAAAGCAACTACAAGCATAATTCCCTCCCACACTTGAAGTTAAAAGGTATTACAAGCATGATCCACACCCAAACTTGAAGTTAAAAGCATCTACAATCATAATTCCCTCCCACACTTGAAGTTTAAAGGTATTATAAGCATGATCCACACCCACACTTGAAGTTCAAAGCAACTACAAGCATAATTCCCTTCCACACTTGAAGTTTAAAGGTATTATAAGCATGATCCACACCCACACTTGAAGTTAAAAGCAACTACAAGCTTAATTCCCTCCCACACTTGAAGTTAAAAGGTATTACAAGTATGATCCACACACACACTTGAAGTTAAAAGCAACTACAAGCATAATTCCCTTCCACACTTGAAGTTTAAAGGTATTATAAGCATGATCCACACCCACACTTGAAGTTAAAAGCAACTACAAGCTTAATTCCCTCTCACACTTGAAGTTAAAAGGTATTACAAGCATGATCCACACCCAAACTTGAAGTTAAAAGCATCTACAATCATAATTCCCTCCCACACTTGAAGTTTAAAGGTATTACAAGCATGATCCACACCCACACTTGAAGTTAAAAGCAACTACAAGCTTAATTCCCTTCCACACTTAAAGTTTAAAGGTATTACAAGCATGATCCACACCCACACTTGAAGTTAAAAGCAACTACAAGCTTAATTCCCTCCCACACTTGAAGTTAAAAGGTATTACAAGTATGATCCACACACACACTTGAAGTTAAAAGCAACTACAAGCATAATTCCCTTCCACACTTGAAGTTAAAAGGTATTACAAGCATGATCCACACACACACTTGAAGTTAAAAGCAACTACAAGCATAATTCCCTCCCACACTTGAAGTTAAAAGCAATTACAAACATATTTCACTGACACACTCGAAGTTAAAGGCAATTACAAGCATATTTAAACCACATTTGAAGTTTAAAGAATTACAAGCATAATTGAACTTAAACTCTACATGAATTGTTTTCAAATATTAGTAGAAACCTATAGAAACTCTCTGTTAACATTTCCCCTAAAGAGGAATGTTATTAAGAAAAAAAAAGTTATATAGTAATTTTACGAGAGGAAATAACATCTTCATTACACCAAACATCCACTAAAACTTATTATTTATAATTAGAAAAGTTATTTTTTTTTTTCTTCTTTTTTTTGTAACGACGTATTCTCATCGATGATTGTGATCTGACCTGTGTCGTGTTTTCCCTTTTTTTTCAATTTCAATCAATAGAATAATCCAAAAGTGAATAATTCTCTTTTAATTCAATAGTTTCAAAATAAATAGTTGGTTATATAAGACAGTAGTGAAACCTCCGTACAATATTTGATAAAAACGACCAGAAAAGAGAGCGAGAAAAAACGTTTTAATTGGACAAACGACCTAATTACAGGAATTCCTCAATAACTGGCAGTTTAAAGATTGCTCATGAATGCCAGAGGTAAGGGACTCTGGCAATGCACTACAAAATAACCATAAATACATATGATCTGCGTCCAAGCCACCTCTCAATATATCAAGGACTAAGGAGAGCCAGGCAATGGCTGCTGATGACAGAGCAGATAGACTTACAGGTAATCGAGGTACAGGGAGGGTCAGAAGATGGCTGCTGATGACTTAGCTGCTAGACCTATGGATTCCCCCAAAGCCACCATCCTTAGCTCATAAAGATGGTGAGGTTGTAGACACTAAAAGAAGCTTTCGAGCTCCAGCGGGTCTCGAAATCCCGTCCAAAAGATTGCCAGGCAGGTTAGTTTTCAATAGGCTACGACACTCAAAAAAATAAGATATGAAACCCATTTAGATATATCGTTATGAAATAAGATATATTGACATTTAAAAAGGGAGTCCATTTAGGGGCCAAAGGGACGTTGGAGAGAGAGAGAGAGAGGAGAGAGAGAGAGAGAGAGAGAGAGAGAGAGAGAGAGAGAGAGAGAGAGAGAGAGGGAAGGATTTCTCTATGTTCTTTTCTGAATTATCTTGACAAAAAGGAAAAAAGAAGGGAGAAGACGAACAAGAGACGTCATCAGTCTTACTTGAAAGAATCTTATAAGTTCTCAGTTGATGAACCGAGACCTTAACTTAATTTTTTTCTTTCTTTAATTTATTATATTCTATACTATATTTGGTTGTATGTCGAGGTATGATATAATTTATCGATGTATCCATTACTTCAATAATCTGTTATATATATCTAATTACATATCTATCTATCTATCAGGTAAACGACGGAAACAGTAGATTAATGTTTAGTCTCATATTGACTGAGGAGAATTTCTCTCTCTCTCTCTCTCTCTCTCTCTCCTCTCTCTCTCTCTCTCTCACTCTCTCTCTCTCTCTATCGGACGCTAAGTCATTTAGGAACAATATTTTCAAATTAGTGATAATAATAATAATAATAATAATAATAATAATAATAATAATAATAATAATAGTAATAATAATAATAATAATAGTAATAATAAATAAATAAAAAAAATAATAATAACAACAACAATAATGATAATTATAATGATAATAATAATGACAAATGATAACAGCAGCAACAACAATGATAACAACAACAACAACAATAATAATACTAAGAATAACAATGACCAATAATAGGAACAACGACAACAACAACAACAACAACAATGATAATCATAATACTAATGATGACAAATAACAACAAACAACAACAACAACAACAAAAACGATGATAGTTATAATAATAATAATCATTATTATTATTATCATTAATTGCTAAGCTATAACCTTAGTTGAAAAAGCAGGATGCTATAAGCCCAAGGTCCCGGCAGGGAAAATAGCACAGTGAAGAAAGAAAACAAGGAAAAATAAAATATTTTAAGAACAGTAACCACACCAAAATAAATATTTCCTCTATGAACTATAAAATCTTTAACAAAACAAGAGGAAGAGAAATTAGATAGAATACTGTGCCTGAGTGTTCCCTAAAGCAAGAGAACTCTACCCAAGACAGTAGAAGACCATGGTACAGAGATTATGGCACTACCCCAGACTAGAGAAAAAGGGTTTGATTTTGGAGTGTCCTTCTCCTAGAAGAGCTCCTAAAGAGTCTCTTCTATCCTTACCAAGAGGAAAGTAGCCATTGAACAATTAGAGTGCAGTAGATAACCCCTTGAGTGAAGAATTGTTTGGTAATCTCGGTGAAGATTGTGGAAAGAATAGGCCAGACTATTCGGTGTATGTGTAGGCAAAGGGAAAGAACCATGACCAGAGAGAAGGATCCTCTGTAGTACTGTCTGACCAGTCAAAGGACCCCATAACTCTCTAGCGGTAGTATCCCAGAGGGTGGCTGGTGCCCTGGCCAACCTACTATTTAAGAAATAATGACACATAACAACAATAAGAACAACAACAACAACAACAATGATATTTGTAATAAAATAATAATGTCAAATAATAACAATAACAACAACAACAACACCAACAACAACGATATTTGTAATAAAATAATAATGACAAATAAAAAAAAACAACAACAACC
This sequence comes from Palaemon carinicauda, assembly GCF_036898095.1. Classification (NCBI taxonomy): domain Eukaryota; kingdom Metazoa; phylum Arthropoda; class Malacostraca; order Decapoda; family Palaemonidae; genus Palaemon; species Palaemon carinicauda. The sequence continues at coordinate 51,665,081 of NC_090756.1, forward strand.
ATAACAATACTAATAATGATGTCAAATAATAGCAACAGCAACAAAAACAACAACAACAATAATAATAATAATAATAATAATAATAATAATAATAATAATAATAATAATAATAATAATGGAAAAACTAACTTGGGATCCTATGCCAATGTGAGCGTTGGGAAGAACACCCCTACCCTCATCCTCCCCCTACCCCTCCCCCAGAGAGGGGAGAAGAAGAGCCATTTGCCTCCCTTTGAACTCTGACCTTTGACCTTTGCATAGTATTATTGGTAAGCAAATAGTCTTTTATATACCCTAATAGAAATCCACATGACTTCCCGGTATTACATGAACAATAACAACAACAACAACATTCATAATGATATAATACAAATACCTTGTTCGCTACAGGGCTCCTGAAATGTTTACAAATTCACCTTATCATCAAGAAATGCAAATCAGGCTCTTTCCATCCAATCAGGATTATGCAAATGAACCTTTTCCCGTTAAG
>NC_090756.1:51666070-51683570 GCF_036898095.1 Palaemon carinicauda
AGTTTACATCCAATTCCGTACTTGCAGGCGTTAATTTCTTATCAAAGCACCGCACTAAAGCTTCAGGCAACATAAGTGTCATGCAAGTTAAATACATTAATCGTAAAAAATCTTTCACGGAGATGTTATCGTTAGTAACCCAAGTGGAATTACCTAAAATGTCCTGATATTCGTTAAGCCTATCAGCTATGAGAGCTGCTCTCTCAATAACATTAAGCCGATTCATAGTGGCTTGATTAAGTGTATTTCGTAACGTTAACACTACATCCAAGGCTTCCTCACCCCCATAGATCACGCGTAACCTAACTTTGAAATCATCCCAAGTAACTGCTTCCTGAAATGAAACACCTCTTAAATACGCACTCGCAACCCCCTTAGAAAAATCTATAAAACTTTCAGCTTCTTGTAATTGTACAAAAGGATCTACGATTTGTTTGGCATTTAAATGGGCATCAACGGATGAAATCCATGACTTCACATTTTGTGGCAAGAACCCGTTGACCCGACCTTGAAAAGGAAGGATTGCTGACCTGGCATTTACAGGCGTCACAATTGGAGGAGGATTAGCCTGGCCTACACCACTAGGTCCAGGGGAAGGGCTGACAGGAGGAGCCATGACTGCTGTATTTTTTTTTTTCTATCTCTTTGACCCCTTGCAATTCTATCAAAATATCTATATGAGTACAGACGCCCACTGCGTAAACGCATATGTATAATAAAATTCCCCCAACAATGTTACTAATCCCAAAACATTTCCCCAAGAGTTTCTGAAAGAAAAAGGAATTAGCACAAAGAAAGAAAAATTCTAAATGAGAATTCGGAGTTTCCTATAACAAAGTTTAGCAATTCACTCACCCCAGTAATAATCGACTAACGACTTGTGATAACTACACTTCACTGCCCAAACTGGAATGAATACAAAATATCTGTACTTAGCTTATATATGAAGTCGACACGTCCTCTCTCTCTCTCTCTCTCTCTCTTGATGTTTTGTTAGCGATGTCTCGTTCTAGTTTCTTGTTGAATGTAGTTCTTCCTGGATATGTCTTGCAATTGTTGAACGCCAGTCCTTGGGTTTCCTAGGATGTTGATTAAAGATTCAGGTTGTATTCTAACATATGTTGATGTTAGCTGTTTCGTTGGACTTAGTCAAAATTGTAGATTCTTGTAGATAATGTTGAGTTCTAGAAGATCTTTCTCAGGTTTTACAGCTTTTATTTTGAAGTCTTGAAGATCTTTCTCTGGTTTTACAGCTTTTATGTTGAAGTCTTGAAGATATTTCTCTGGTTTTACAGCTATTATTTTGAAGTCTTGAAGATTTTTCTCTAATTCTTAGAGTTTAACCGCTGTCTTAGAGTTCCACCGCTGCCACCATTTATTGGCGTGCTACTGTTATAAGCACACATTGATTATCAGTTGTTTTCAGATGTATGTAAATGGTAACTGAATACATCTTAATAGTTTTTAAGTCTTTATTCTATAAAAAAAACAGAGTTAAACATCTCCATCACTGGAGGAAGCTGGGTTGGTCCACATGACCAATTCTGGTGAAGTTTAGATATGAACTGAATAAATTATCGATATCACAGATATCGTATGCTTGGTTTACTTTAGCCACGTCACAAAATCGGAAGACACCTGCATCCGGTGACGTCACAAACTTTCACACGATGAGACAATGTGTTGACGTTTAAGAAGAATGTCAAATTGCTGAGACTTGCATTGTATGTCCTGTTTACGATTTGAATGACTACAGCATATCCCAGGGTTAGCTCCTCCAACCAACATGACATATTACGTCATTTGTTTTAATCATGTAATATTAACTATTCTAATCATTACATATATACGAGTATATATATATATATATATATATATATATATATATATATATATATATATATATATATATATATATATATATATATATATATATATATATATATATATATATATATATATATTCAGAATATGTGCGTGTCTGTGTTTGCGTGTAAACTGGCCATACTCCAAATACAAATAAGGACATGTCTAAGTCCCTTGTCCTCTAGTGGACTACAAATGTATGCATTTGTTTTATATACAATATATACATATACATATATATATATATATATATATATATATATATATATATATATATATAAATTATTTGTTTATATATATATATATATATATATATATATATATATATATATATATATATATATATATATATATATATATATATATACATATGTGTGTGTGTGTGTGTGTGTGTGTGTGTTTGTATTCCTTTAAACGTTAGTTCCCGTGCGATGTTTATGTGAAAATTGTCTAAGAGGCAGAGACCAACAGAAGGCGTTCACAGTAAAGAGTCTTTGAAGAAATACCTAACAAGATAATTACTCAAAGTTTTGGTCTTAACGACTCAAGTAAGACCATTAGCTCCTTGCAACGACATCATTTGGTCTTAATAACTTTCTCTCATTTTCTGTCGCTCAGGAAGTAAATGACATTAAGATATAAAAGATATTTCCTCCCCAAAGTTTTGACTTTTGACAGGAGGAGATGATAAAGGCAGTTGATTAAGATATTATTATTATTATTATTATTATCATCTAAGATACAACCCTTGTTGGAAATATAGGATGCTATAGGCCCAACGGCCCCAACAAGGAAAATAGCCCAGTGAGGAAAGCAAATAAGGAAACATAAAATTCATTAAGAAAATAAGATAAAAGAGAAGCAATGAACAATAATAACACTAATGATATTAAAATAGATCTTTCATATATAAACAATAAAAAAATAATAGGAGGAGAAGATAGAATAGTGTGCCCATATGTACCCTCAAGCAAGAGAAATCTATCCCAAAACACAAGAAAACCATGGTAGAAAGGCTATGGTACTATCCAAGGTTGGAGGACAATGGTTTGATAGGCAACATGGAGTAAATTATAATGTAAAATGTAAAATTCCGGATAATTGATGAATCAAACTTTCTTGGTTTTGAAAAATATTGAAGTTGCGTATTATGAAAGATTTTGATTGATTTCCTATTTTTCAGTTATATTGAAGATATGAATTTCCTTCTTATATTGCTTTTAATTATTCTTTACGTTTTAGATAATAATTTACCCATAATAAAATCCTTAGAAAATCTCTCTCTCTCACTCTCTATCTCTCTCTCTCTCTCTCTCTCTCTCTCTCTCTCTCTCTCTCTCTCTCTCTCTCTCTCTCTCTCTCTCTCTCTCTCTCATTCATGATTATTCTCGCCTACCAGTTTTAATCCTCGTCCAAGCACCCGAGCATTCACCTCTCCTACCACTCCATCAACATACAAGTTAAACAACCACGGCGTCATCACACATCCCTGTCTCAGCCCCACTCTCACCGGAAACCAATCGCTTACTTCATTTCCTATTCTAACACATGCTTTACTACCTTTGTAGAAACTTTTCACTGCTTGCAACAACCTTCCAACAACTCCATATAACCTCATCACATTCCACATTGCTTCCCTATAAACTCTATCATATGCTTTCTCTAGATCCATAAACGCAACATACACCTCCTTACCTTTTGCTAAATATTTCCCGCATATCTGCCTAACTGTAAAAATCTGATTCATACAACCCCTACCTCTTCCAAAACCACCCTGTATATATATATATATATATATATATATATATATATATATATATATATATATATATATATATATATATATATATATATATATATATATATATATATATATATCGTCGATTAATGGTGGTTTTAATGTTAACTATTTCCTCACAGAAACCCTTTGCAAAAGACATGCAGAATCTGTAATGCATTGAAATTAGACCACTAAGAACGAAATATGAATAATTCCTCTAGTATTACTAGAGAATAATTATCATAGCGCACAGATTGTCTATAAAATATAAGATTAGATTTCCTAAACTACCTTAAACGCATATATAAAAAAATATATCTATAATAATTTATCTGGATCTAGCTTCTACTCCACTCTTATGGATTTAACTCCATAGTGATGATAACTTTGAAGGCATTTTTCATCTGGAAGGAGTGTGAGATTTCAAATGCCAATTGAACAATCTTTTTTTTCTCACTTAGAAAACTGAAGATTTTTCCCATCACTACTGCTCTGCTCTTGAAACTTCACAAGGGGCTTTCACACACAACTTTTCGAGACTAAATCTATTCTCATATCCAGGTAGATGTGTCAGTGTGGTTTTTTTCTTTCGTACATCAAACACTTATTTTGAATGATTGAATTTCAATTCAGAACATTTATGCGTAGCGATATGTTGGACGTGGGTTTAAGACCCATTGAAGAGCGATATTTTCTTGTATTGTTGGCAACCTCTCCATCCTTATGAGATAAGGTAGGGGGGGAGCCTATAAGTCTACCTGCTGAGGCATCAACAGCCATTGCCTGGCAATCCCTGGTCCTAGCTTGTGTGGAAAATATGTTAAAAAAATAGGAGTGAAAAAGAGAAATGAGAGAGAGAGAGAGAGAGAGAGAGAGAGAGAGAGAGAGAGAGAGAGAGAGAGAGAGAGAGAGAGAGAGAGAGAGAGAGAGAGAGAGAGAGAGAGAGAGTATAATTAAAAATGTATTGAAATCAAACAGAGAAAATCAAAATAAGATTGAAAGAATCTCATATCGTATTTAAGATCCTAAAACCGATGTTACGCATTACTGTGGACTTGTGTGCATCACAATGTTAGAAACAACGAGAAATGGCATCCAACAGTCTTTCCTCCCATACAAAGACTATTGACTTGAGTCTCTCTCTGTCAAGAAAGCCTATACAAACTACAATGATGATACCCATACCACGAAGTATCTTCTTCTATTCTGTCTCTCTTTTGTTTGTACGTTTCTCTCTCTCTCTCTCTCTCTCTCTCTCTCTCTCTCTCTCTCTCTCTCTCTCTCTCTCTCTCTCTATTCCAGATTTTGCTTGAGGATACACTCGGGTACATCATCGTATTTTCATTTCCCTACCCATTTTTTTTTATAGTCTATATATGAAAGATCTATTTTATTTCTTTTACTGTACTTGAAGCATTGTATTTTAATTGTTCATTACTTCTCTTGTAGTTTATTTATTTCCTTATTTTCTTTCCTGACTGGGCGATTTTCCCTTGTCAAAAGGGAAAACAAACCTAAAAAAATTCTTAAAAAAAAAATCAATAGTATTTTAACATTCATACAAAAAACGAATTTGAACAGTAGAGAAACTTTATGATGTGTAGAAATACTTACGCCATCTTTGGATAGAAGTTCTTGATTCGTGGATCTGAAGTGTTATTCTGACGCATTGCTTTTGAATATTGCTGGAGTTGAAGTGCCAATTGCAACGCCAAAACTCTCACTGAATATTGTAAACAAAACCAAATATTAATCTTCGCTAAGTTTACCATAACAGAATGTTGTTATAATATGACGACAACATCCGTACAAATACGAAAAGTTTCAAAGAAACATAATTACCAAACCTATTATATCCAAAAATCAATAAAATACATTTTTGGGCTCAGGCCATGTCATCCTGATGGAAGCTCCTATTAGGTAGCTTTCTAGGGTATATTTGACTACAGTGATATTCCCAGAGAATTTCACCTTAAGGTATCCAGAATTCTAACTCCTAGAGCGAATATCCCTAAATAATCTCACAGGGATATCGCATAATATCAGAGGATATATTCTTGACAAGTCACATAGCTATCTTTGCCCGAACAGTATTAACGCTTCGAGGGGGAATAGTGACAAGAATCTGAAACGAGAATGAAAAGAGAGCCACTCATAAGGCATCTCTCCTATTCCGTTTTGAGTGTATATCTGATGAAGGGGATAGCGGCCTCTTTATTCCTTTTCGTGTAGCTCTACTACTTGGTGTTTTCCCTTGTGCTCTCTCATTATTTTGGATTTATTTCAACATTTTTATGACTTCTCCGGCCTCTCCTGCCTCTAGGAAGTTGAGTATTATCTTTACTATGTATAAATGTAAGCTCGTGTCGTTTTGAATGAAATCAAAAGTGATTTTAACGTAAAAAAGAGCTGTTGCCTACTGGAGGCATCCTGGATGCTATTGCTCGCTCTTATGGGTCATTTAGTTAGCTGGAGCGACGTTTCCGGTTTGTTACGCTTTAATAGATTAGCTATTTAGCTCCGCTAGGAATACTTATATTATATCGTCAGTTTTTATCTCGGTGATTTCGACGCGGGTCGAGGTACCGATCTTGCCTTCGTGAGGCTTCGTAGCCTAGACGTCTGGCACTAGTACTTTCATGCATGATATAAGTTTTTCCGAGTGTTATATTATTGAAGCTATAGGCAAATATTTTATACATGTAAGATATTGTTGAATGTTTTTCCAAGATTGTATACGAGAGAGTTTCGGTGATTTAGGTAATCGATTCTCATCTTACCTAGTCTAGTATTCTAGGTACAGAAGTATACTTTTGCACATCCTAGATTGTTCTATTCTCCTCTGGAGGCTAAGTTCAATCCCTCTCTCCCTCTGTAAGCCTTCGGCTTAATCTTAGTGGTTCTATCTGCATAATAATTCAGGTATAACTATTCTAGGATATGTCTGTCCTGACCTAATAACCAGAGTGACTAGTTTTTGGGTTAGGGCAGAACATCAGAGTTTCTAGTCTGTGGTCTGCTTCTTCCTAGCATAGAGTATGAGTTTCCTTTGCTAGGTTAGGGGCAGACACAGAAAGCTTTGCTTCCCCAGTCCATGTTGGAAGGATTTTGTAAGAGATGATTCCTCCCTCTGGTTGCCTAGCAGACTGTCCTGTGTTGTTTTTCTTGGGCTGGAGAATGATTTTTTTCTGTTGCCTGGCAAAATAACTTCACCTAACTTTGTTCTGGTTGGGAGGAGGTTAGCAAGTATCACCAGTCCTCCTCCCTAATAGACAACTCTTGGTTATGATGAGCTTCCCTAACGGCTGTGTGTGTCTCCTGCTAGAACGAAGTCTATAGGACCCTTATCCCTTCCCCACCTCTCTTTCTTTTATTTTCTTTTGGCCACAGTCCTACTTCCGTACCTAGTATAGGTTAGGATGAAGGACAGGCTTACCCCTCAGCCGGCTGGCACTACGTATCGGCCGGCAGAGACACTTTATTCTTTGCAGAAGTACTATGGATTCTTTGGAAGCCTGAATGCTACATTCTCCCCTTCCATAAGTTCACTCTTTCTGGATAGAAGGTTGTATGGCAATGCCTCCTTATAACCTTACATCCATACTATTTCTCTGACTATTGTGTTACACCCCTAACCCGGCTGCCGGCTTAACAGCCGACAGCCGGGCAGGTGGAGGTTCTCGGGTTCTTGGCTACTGTTGGTGGGCATGGGTTTTATTACCTATGCCTGCCGGCAGTGGAAACACAGCCCGAATCTGCTGGCCACTACGATTAGCGGCCAGCAGCCGGGTATTAGTGTTTCAGTCGTCTGCTGGCAATGATTGCCGGCTGGCACACAGTCGCGAATCAGTGGACTGCCGCCTACTAGTTAAAGATAGTATATCTTTGAACTATACAGGGGTAGATGCCAGCCGGCACGTGCAGGCGCACGTCGTCACATACCGGCGCGTGCTAGCCAGCACAACAGCGTGCGATATACAGTAGTTTCTGTATTCGTAGTGTAGTACACTTTGCATTAGCAGAAACTGCTGTACAGAGCTTGTGATAACACTAAAGCTCTTCTTCATACTTAATTTTATCTTGTACAGCCTTTTGTTGAGAAAGTACAATATATAGAAAGTAAGTTCTTTCTTTATTCTTTCTATCCCATATATTAAAACTTTATCTCAAGGTGTGAACTACACCTTAAATTTCCATTAAGGAAATTACGTGACGTATTCTAGAATAGAATTAACCTTAGTTTTAATATCTCGGGAGGTTTCAGCAATTGACTGGACAGGAAATACAAGTATGTGTCTTTCCTTCTAACTTTTATAGCTTTTCTATATAAGCTAAATGTCTCAATATAAGTGAAAGCCTTCACTTGATAGTCATGGATTTCTCTTCTCTTTACAGGAGGACCATCCGAAGTGCGGGAGTGTGTTCTGTAATGTCTGCAGTAAGAACTTCTGTGGACATCAATATTGCAGGAGGCACGCAACATGCGCAACCTCCAGAGCTGATCTCCGCTATTGGGACCCTCAGGTTTGTACAGTTTGTCCTAACCTGATTACCGAGGCTTTTGATGACCCTAAGTCAACGGAGTCAAAGGATACTGTCAGGGAAACGTTATGATCCTGGGTGAGGGGTTTTCAGAAAAACACCTCAGGTCCCTACCTTCCAAATGAGAAGATGAGGGCCTACCTTTTCCTTAAAGCATCAGCTGATGCAATCATCCCCCAGCCACAGGTGGAGATACCAATTGCCCAGAATCCGATAGATTCTGAAGTCTCAGCCGCCCTTCAAGACATTCAATTGGACGATAGGATGTCGGAGGTGTCGGATTCTACTGAAAAGGACCTTCTAGGAGAAGGTCAGGAGGAGGAGCTGTTCCAGGCTCCTCAAGTAGAAGAACAAGAAATCCACAAAGTGTCGGTTACGTCGGTTCCGGACCCAGAACCTGTTCCTTCTACATCGTCTGCTATCCCAGATGAACTGGGAAGTACTCTTTCTTTCATTGTTGAGATGATCCAACAAATTCAAAGGAAGAATGATGAGAAGGAAGCTGCAATGAAACTGGAGATACGTAGACCTGCAGCATCACGTGGGCCCCGGAAGCGGCTCAGCGTGAAGGATTTTCCTTTCTGCTCGGATACTAATCCTTGGAGGTATGCCGAACACATGCCAATGACAACCGGGAAGATCGTGTACTGAAATTCCAAATGGAATTTGTATTTTCTTTTTTATTATATTATATTATATTATATCTTGTTTTATATTATATTTTGTTTAAAGTAGCATGGTCACTGGAAGACAGTTAGCTTAGTTTCAAGTATTTAACTACCCCCTTGGTTGTTAACAGCTCACTGCCTTCCTGCGGCCGTTTCTGGTTTTAACCTAACCAGCCACTAATGCTTTGCTTTCTTCCTGAAGTTGACGGAAACTTAAGTCAGTTACGAAGGAGCATTCCATCGCTAAGGGTCTCGTAACTCAAGCTCCTGTTCTTGATAAAAGAATACACTTTGTACCGCTACCCAGTTAACGTGACAAGAACACTTTCTACATGTCCTTTAAAGTGACGAAGAGTATTATCGCCATGTAATCTCTGTTTAATCCCGACCAGGAAGAAGCTTTCTTTCATCGCAACCCATCTCTACACATACTTCGCCTTCGTCCCAGGATGATATCGGTGGGTCTGTAAAACTCAGGGGGAGTTTTTATTATGTCAATCCGAAATCATTTAGAGGGATAATGCCATCCCATATAAATTTGACTTCCAATTATCATCGCTTACTTTTTTCAATAAGTTTTATTTTTTCATCCCTTTCAATTTTGTAACGACTTCGTACCCTTTTTAGTTTTGTAACAACTTCGTACCCTTTTCATGGATAACATAAATTGTACTACGTGGATTCCAGTTTGGACTATGAGTGTATATTTATTTACATAAGTTTTCCAAGGTATGCAACATGCCAAGTGTTATAACGTGCTTCACATAATAATTTGATTTTAATATGTATCTATACGATCGTTGTGTAGTATGTAATTTGACATTTGCTAATATTGAAGGTATTTGGAAGAAGCTGAATTACTGCGGTTCCCCCTTGCTTCACGATGGTCACCTTTGTGTATTAGCTGCCGCATCAGCATCTGGATGAATTAGGATATTTATCAAATACAATAAATTACTTAATTTTTTTCACATTTTAATTATCCTCATTTAATTCCTGGTGTTTGTAAAATAAAATTCAGCGTATGGCGACCGTGACAGGATCTAGCATTATAGGTTAGGTACGTGATACAGAACGTGAATTGCGGTGTGTTCGAGGTTTCTTCCTGGAAGGGGTTGTTATAATTTGCCTATTTCTTCAATCGATTTTTTGCTGTTTTTAGAGTTCAGTATACCATTTTTACGATTCCGTAAGCGAGTTTACTGTTTACTTGGCAATTCATTTAAAGTTCTTTGTTAACTATTTACGCGGTTCATATTTTGTTTATCCCTTTGCGAATAATTTCTTGCGTATTTGAGTGCTCCTATTTCTCGCGTTATTTTGAGCTTTTTGCTTCGCAATAACGTTATTTGTAATAGGTGGTGTTAACTATCTTGTTTGTTTATTTGTAGTTGTGTATTGTATTGATCATACTTTTTATATCTTTTGGTGGCTGTTTGTTTATTTGTAGTCATAATGGCTGAATTGGTAGTGCTAATTGGTCAGCGTAAGATTATTAGGAAGAAGGTTACAGATTGTACCAACCGTTCTTCGCAGTACCCTTTATTGGATAATACTGCTAAAGTATCTGAACGAGGTGTTCTCCTGGATTATAGGAAGCAATTAAGTGACTTGGATTCTAGAATACAGACACTAAAATTTTCAGGGGAATTTAGAGAGGAGGATTTGGAAGCTGAGCTTTCAGCGTGTCAGTCTTACCATGATAAAATTTCAGGTATTTTGCCTTTGTTAGATGTAAGTGTAAATGTTGGAAGCCCTCCACTTTCATTAACTACTAATATTGCTAGGAGTCTTTTGAGGCAACCCACTGCCCCTCTACCCAAATTCCAAAGTAAGGAAGGTGAGGATTTTTTGAAATTCATTAGAGAATTTGAATCTACGACCCAGAGTTTTAATTATCCAGACTGGGACTTGCTCTTACTTTTGAAACAACAAGTAGAAGGTAGGGCTAAATGTTTACTTGGCTCATTGGAGGCCGACAAAGAAAGCTACCCCTTCTGATAAAATTTCTTTATTAAATTTGCATAAAGGTTGTGTAAAATGTGGTAATTTTAATCATTTCACTAAAGCATGCAAGTTCAGATTTCGAAGACCCTGTTCACATTGTTCGCAGTATCACATGGAGTATCTTTGTGAGAAATTTAGTCCTGACAGGCGTAATAGTAAAGAAGAGTCTTCCAAGGAAGCAAGCAGTGGGATAGCAGTATTGCCAAATGTTACCACAGCTTCAGTTCTCCCTACTTTCACATTTTGTGTAAATGGTCAAAATAAGCTTTACAGGGGTCTTAAGGATTCAGGGTCACAAAATACTTTTATATCTACCAAGTTAGCTTCCTCTTGTAATTTAAAGTCTTTGACTACCAATGTTAAACTTACTGTGAAAGGGTTTAATGGTCACAAGGAATATTCTACTAGTCTTGTTGAAGTTCCCATAAAGCTGGGGAATGAAATTTTTGCTATTTCTGCTTTAGTTGTACCCTCTATAAACCTGCAATTAAATTTATCTTGTCTTGGTCAGGTAGTTAGTGTAATGCAGAGTAAATATTTTGTATTTGCTGACAAGCTTTTATCAGCCAGTTCTCAGGGCATTGATGACGTTCAGCTTTTGTTAGGAGTAGATTTTTCACATTGTCTTTTGTGAAGAGTTATAGTGATAGGGAGTCCTAATTCGTCTGTGTATATTGAGACTACTTCAGGAATAATGCTGATGGGGAATGTTGATATGTTCCTAATTAATCTTACTGCACTTAATGGTAAAGATAATTTAGCCTCGAAACCACTAAGGGGCGAAAATTCTAATGCTGAAAAAGGTACATATTATAATATCCCTTGCCATTCTTATTTTCTAGCTACTACTGTATCTATTAATGATGAATTTAACGAGCTCAATGACATGACGACAAATTGTTCATTCACTGTACTTTCCGATAAAGGAACTATTATTGATAGGAAACTGCAAGAAGCAACTGATCAAATCCTGAATATGGAGAGCCAATTTTATTTGAACTATGATCAGAAAGTTTACAGTGATGAATCTAATCAGCTCAATAATTTTCTCGTGGACTACACTTTGAGAAATTTGCACACGAGAAGTGATGGACGTATAGTTGTTCCCTTGTTATGGAATGGGAAGGTATCACACCTTCTCTCGAGAAATGAGTCTCTTTCCAAGGCTATTCTTCAATCTAATTTGAAAAAATTACTTCGTAACAAAGGTTCCTTACAGTTGGTGGATAACAGCATAAAGGAGCAATTAGATATGGCAATTATTGAACCAATTTTTGACTTGGAAGTATTTAAGGCTGAATACCCTAACTATTCATTCTTACCTCATATGCCAGTTTTTAAGCCAGAAAGGGAAACTACGAATTGTCGCATAGTGTTTCTTTCTAATTTACAGGAATCCTATAAGAAACTGTCATTATCACATAATCAATGTATGTATGCTGGGCCTAACCTAAATCAAAAGCTTTCATCTGCATTTCTTAATATTAGGTTTGATGAAAAAATTTTAATTTTTGATTTGAAAAAAGCTTTCAATATGTTGGCTTTAAGTGAAATTGCTCAGTCTAGACTATAGTTCTTTTGGTTTTGGAATGTTAGCGCAGGTGATTACACTCCCGTTGCTTATAAAAATGTCAGGCTTTCATTTGGACTTCGGTGTAGCCTATTTCTTTTGATGGCTTCATTGTATTATATGTTAATTTTAACTTCCAGTAATGATTCAAGAATTGATGAACTGAAGAAACTTATTTATGCCTTAATATATATGGATAATGGTGCTATTACCATGAACAGCTCGGATGACCTGAGGTGGGCCTACAAGCAGTTAGATGACATATTCAGACCCTTTCAATTTGAAACTCATCAGCTGATAACAAATGATATTGATCTGCAGTCTGACATAGATCAGTCAGTTCTTACTCCTGAAGTCAATAAATTGTTTGGGCTTGAATGGAATAGACTTTCGGATGAAATTTTCACTAGGCCAATTAACCTTGACCCAGGAGCTAACACTAAACGATTAATTCTTAGGTCCATTGCCTCCCAGTTTGACATATTTGGTTTCGACTTGCCTTTGTTTAACCGATGTAGGCTTTATATGCATAATTTGCAGTGTCAAAGGGGTTTGAATTGGGATCAGACTCTTAACAGTCAACAGCTCAAAGACTGGAGGAATATCTGTAGGCAATGTAATTCATCGCCCCTTCTCAAAGTAACTCGGTTTGTGGGTCGAAGGGATGGTGAGTATAATATAATTGTTTTTACTGATGCCAGTTGTGACATATATGGGTGTGTCATTTATCTACTGAATGTTGAGTCTGGCAAACTTACCTTTGTTAATGCTAAAAATCGGTTGGTTAATACCCAATTGAAAGGTAAATCCATACCATCTTTAAAGATCCACGCCATTAATTTAGGAGTTGAACAATCTATTGATTTTTATTTGGATCTTGCTGGTCCCAGTTGCATAAAACCTATAAAGGTGACAAAGATTTGTCTATTTTCAGATTATTCTTGTGCCCTGCAATGGTTAATAAGTTCTTCTCTTCAACATAAGAAAATGAACCATTGTTCTACTTTTGTAATGAACAGAATCTATAGCATACAAAAACTTTGTGAAATATATCCGATTTAATTTGGGTTTATTAATGGCAAGGAAAATCCTGCAGATATGGTAACCAGGTGCACGTCATATAAATTGGTAATGAAATCTTGTTTTCTTTCAGGCCCGTACCTGACTAATATTCGGACACCTGAAATGCAGTTCACTATTCCTAAAGAGGGTTATCTTTCAGGAAATTACTTGAATATTTCTAATGATCCTTTAGTTAAGAGAGAATGCTTGGATAATATTTCAGATTTTTCAGATTTCAGAAGACTGGTTTTGCTGTACCGTCGGTGTATAATATGCATATACAAATGGAAAGCTAAAGTGAGAAGGGAAGTTAAGGTACAAGAAAAGAATTTTTTCTCTTTAGCTCTTGTCCATTTGATTTTGAATGATCAACAAAATCACTTTGCTGATGTATTAGAAAATTTTTCCAAAGTTTTTTTCTGCAGTAAAGGATATACCTGGTATAGTTTCTCAGTTGAATGTGTTTGTTGATAACGATGGCATTTTGAGAGTGAAGAGCAAATTTAAGAATGAGAAAAAATTTCCTATTCTATTATCTAGGGACAGCCATTTAACTAAGTTAATTATACTTGATATTCATCATAAATTAGCTCAAAAATTTCAGTGGTTGGGAATCCACTGGAATTGGAGTCACATCGGCTTTCCATTCCTAGTAAGAAGAGGAAAGAAATAGCAAGATCTGTCAAGAGACTATTGAAATCCAAACGGATATCAAGACGTGAACAGGAGAGAGTGCTGGGCTCTCTACAGTTTGCTTCGATAACATATCCAGTGCTAAGAGCACAGCTTAAGGATGCAACAGGAGTCTGAAGAAAATACGCATCAAACGCGTGAAGAGACCTAATAAGACCACTACCGACTTGACTGCGAACGCTTCTCAAGCCGTGGTCCAATGCCAAGCAATTGAAGAAATCAATACTTCTTCAACCTCCTCCCCCGTCAGTAACTATCAACACAGATGCTTCAAAGGAAGGCCGAGGGGGCCACTCTCATCAGATGAGAGTCCAAAGAGCTTGGTCCAATCTTTTCAAGTCATTTCACATCAATTTTCTAGAAGCCATGGCAGTACTTCTGACACTGAAGAAAGTTTCTCCTCGCCACTCGATCCACATAAGACTGGTTCTATATGGCAAGGTGGTAGTGAGATGCCTGAATTGATAAGAGTCGAGGTCACCTCAAATCAACTAAGTGATTTTGGCCATATTCCATTTGGCGGAAAGGAAGAAATAGCACCTGTCAGCAGTTCATATTTAAGGGTTTCGCAATGTGCCAGCGGACGCTCTATCTAGGTTTACACCTATAGAGTCAGAATGGTCCCTTGACGCAGGATCGTTCTCCTTCATCTCGAGCCAAGTCCCAGAGCTGCAGATAGACCTCCTTGCGACGAAAGACAACAAGAAAATAGTTTGTTACGTGTCCCCTTACGAGGATCCGTTAGCAGAGGCAGTGGACGCTATGTCCCTGGACTGGAACAGATGGTCCAGTATCTATCTGTTCCCTCCACACAACCTCCTTTTGAAGGTCCTCAAATATGCTGAGATCCTTCAAAGGGAAAGCAGCAATAGTGGCCCACAAGTGGCAAAATAGCATGTGGTTCCATTTGGCATTGGAACTACGATTAAAATTCGTACCTCTACCGGATCCATCCCTGTCTCAGAGAGTACAGAAGTCGACTGTCTTTGCTCCATGACAGAAAACACGGAACCTACATCTCATGATTTTCTCTCCTTAACGATGAGAAAAAGATTCGGTGTTTAAAAGTCGGTTTAGACTTTTGGAGGAAACCAGAAGGCATTATGAGGCTTCAGGGAAGAAATAGCTATCCTATGTCAAGGCGAAGAAACCGAAAGAAATCCCGACAGATTCCTATTTATCATTCTTCATTCACCTTCATGAGCAAGGTTTAGCAGCCTACACAATTCTATTGTTCAAGCCTGCCTTGAGAAGTCAGATACCATATGCCTTACAGGTCGACCTTTCTAACGATGTTCTTAATGAACTAGCCTTCAGCGCTTCCAAAGACCCCTTGCTTGATCATTAGATATGATTCCTCATTGTGAATAGATAATGAACAATGAGGATTGTGCTTAGAAGGTTTTGAATTTAAGTCATATTTCTGTTTGTACTCGCCTTGGGGGCCAGAGTTAGTGAATAGTAGCTCTCTCTAGAGAGGAAGGCCACGTCCAGTTCTTGGAGGGAGAACTGAATCTATTTCCAGACCCAACGTTTCTTACCAGGAACAAGCTACCCACCAACTGGTGGGGTCCCTAGAGAATCTGCCCTCTGGAGGAAGATGCATCTCTATGTCTAGTGGAGTGCCTAAAGGTCTATCATCATAGAACTTCAGACTTTATGGGAGGACATCTGTTCAGAAGAGAAACCCTGGGTTCAAAGTTATCAATAACTAAGGGTGAAATTCACCCGTGTTATTCGCAGAACGGATGCAGACAGTACACCCGTTAGTCATGATCTGAGGAAAGTTGCCTCTTCCATAAAATTTCTTTGATTATATGGAATTTGAACATCCTTGTTTGCACACCGGCTGGTAGATATCAAAGGCGTTCTTTATGCACTATGCTAAGCAATTGGAGCAACTTATGAGATCTGTGGTAGCAGCAGGTAGAATTCTTTAACCTTCTGTTTTAAGTCTGCGAGGAACAGTGTAATTAATTTTGGACGATTAAGTAAGAGGGTGCGCGTGTAGTCACTGTATGTTACTACACACTAAGAGGTAGGCCACAAAAGTGTCCTAACGAACTGTTCCATTGACGTCGGTAATCTATAGCATAATACGGACACTTGTGCCAAGCGTTTTTTACACTAGTGTATGTAAACAGTATACAGACTATATCATTATTATTAATAATTCAATTGAAGTGGCAAATCTGTTTCCTAGTAGATGAATCAATATTTTCTGTTGACTGTTTTTCTTTATGTTTTTATGCATATCATCCACATTTTATAAATTTTATAAATGTTGATCTGATATGTTCGTTTATTAAATTCTTAATAAAGCAGTTCATAGTGAACCCTGCGTCTTTTTAGCACACACTCATTTTATTAGAAATGTACTGAGCATTAAGATTAAAATATGGATATTTTTATCATGGCATGTCTTTCGAGACTGTTTCCTGATTCAAGTAAAAGTCCACTCACTCTAACCCTTCCTTGGAAGGGTTGATGTGGTACCCTAACGGGTTGGTGGCAAAGAGGCAAAATTTGTTTCTATACAGATACAACCATTATTCAATAGTTTATAAGAGTAGTCACATTGGGGAAGGTGTCACAAATTCATTCTGACATTAGTGACTCTTATACAAACTTTGCTTTTTATTGTATAGGGCGAGACCACTATACTAGCTTGTCATTTTGTCATCCATAAATTTTTATGTACTCCACGAGACTTTTTCCAGAGTCTAGTACTGCTCTTCCCTGTAGGGGGCATGAAGCACTAACATAGTTCATGCTTAGATGAAATGATGTATGACGGTAACATCATAGGTCTCTAGGTCTAGACGGACCAGGTAATACTTTCTTGAGAGTACGGTACTGATTGACAATCCACAGATACAGTAATAAAGGTTAAAGGTGTCTGGTTCCAGTTCCAGTTCCATCAGAATAGATGCTCACCAGAACGTCAGCCGCGCAAGCCCAACCCCCCACTGTGGTGCCCTACCACAGCAGTAGCCTCCCCAGTAAACAGCTTAAACTCACGGCCCTGGGCGGGGATCGATCTCTTGCCACGCGAATGCGAGGCCAACACGTTACCACTGTACTAGCCAGGAGGCTTCGCTCTGGTAAACTTCCATCAGGACGACATGGCCTGAGCCCAAAAAACAGATTTTGAGCGAAGCGAAATATTTATTTTTGGGTGAGGTAGCCATGTCTTCCTGATGGTCCCGCCCTTCCTTTTATTGTAAAAGGGCCTGTTGACCCCCCCTATAGCACAGTATCTGTAACATCTCTTATTTCATTACAAGGAATAAAGAGGGCGCTACCGCCTTC
>NC_090756.1:51693570-51706070 GCF_036898095.1 Palaemon carinicauda
AAATTTTATATCCTTCATCGATTTCAAACAGATTAAATGTAAGAAAATGTGTTTTCGTCAAGTTTAAGAGAAAAATTAAGTGGAGGAAAAGAATGTGGAGAGAGAGAGAGAGAGAGAGAGAGAGAGAGAGAGAGAGAGAGAGAGAGAGTAATTCTTACCTTCAGATCTTCTTCTTGTTTCATACCTTTTCGGCGAAAGATCCTGGAAAAAAAATAAAAGTTTTGATATCTTGACAAGTTCCAAACATAGTATTCCTCTCTCTCTCTCTCTCTCTCTCTCTCTCTCTCTCTCTCTCTCCACATTCTTTTCCTCAACTTAATTTTTCTCCTAAACTTGACGAAAACACATTTTCGTACAGATACACAGTTATTCTTCTCAGTTAATCTCATTGCGTAAAAGGTACATATTTTCCGTACCTATTGCTTTTAGTTTAATAAATCTATATGGATAACCCCTTTTAATCCGTGTCAAGATTGCATAGTGTGATTGAAGTTTGTAACATATAGTAATAATTAAAAAAAAAAAAAAAATAAGTGCATTTAAGTATTTGTAATTTTCATTTCTAATTTGGTCATAGAATGAAACTTAATCTTCTGAAGATATTAGAAAATTTGATGAGAGGAAAACTACTTGATTCACCCCGAGCCGATGAGATCAATATGATTTGAACAACTAAATCTTCTTTAAGTTTGATCTTGTTTCTTTTTCTTTAATCGTTCTTTTGTTACCTCCGCCAATGTTGTTGTTCTAGAATTGAGTCTGTTTATCCATTTATTTATTCATTTGTCTGTGTATCTGTGTATCTTTGTGTCTGTAGACAGGATTACGTCAAAACTACATTACTAATTTTGACGAAATTTCCACCACAGATAGATCTTAGGTCATGGACGACTCCATTAACCTTTGGCTGAGGTCAGAAATCTCTGATTACTCTTGTTTCTAATATGATTATAAGAGACAATTTAGCTATTAAAGAATCCGTTATAGTCTTGTTTTTAACGATATAAATGTAATTTCAAACTCCTTCCTAACTTGGGTTAGAGTTCTCATGCTTGAGGGTACACGTAGGCTTGTTTATCCTCCTCTTCGTTTTTTTTCTTGAAGTTTTTTTAGTTTATATATGATATATTAAAGATAATATTGTTGCTGTTCTTAAGATATTAAATTTTGATTGTTCATTACTTCTCTTCTAGTTTATTTATTTAATTATTTCCTT
This sequence comes from Palaemon carinicauda, assembly GCF_036898095.1. Classification (NCBI taxonomy): domain Eukaryota; kingdom Metazoa; phylum Arthropoda; class Malacostraca; order Decapoda; family Palaemonidae; genus Palaemon; species Palaemon carinicauda. The sequence continues at coordinate 51,694,787 of NC_090756.1, forward strand.
TACTCACTAGGGTGTTTTCATTGTTGGAGTCCTTGGGTTTATAGTATCCTGCTTTTCCAACTAAGGTTATTGTAGCTTAGCTAACAACAACAACAACAACAATAATAATAATAATAATAATAATAATAATAATAATAATAATAATAATAATAATAATAATAATAATAATAATAATAATAATAATAATAATAATGATAATAATAATAATAATAATAATAATAATAATAATAATATGATATCCATAACTTTTAAACAGGGCTGAGGACCCAAATCAATTAAATGCCAAAGAAGTATTGAATAAGATAAATTTTACCAAAATTAAAAAAGAAAAAAAATGTGTTAAAGATAGTTTGATTGAGAAGGAGGTCGAGCGAATTCTGATTTCACGGAACTCTAGAGAAAAAGATGAAAGTATATACGTATATATGCATATATATATATATATATATATATATAGATAGATAGATAGATAGATAGATAGATAGATAGATATGTTATGGTTGTGAAAACTTGATACACTATTAATTGGAAATTCTGAAAACCTTCAACAAAATCTTAAGTTTTCATTAATCGATTTTGTTGAATGTTTCCCGAATATCCTAATAATATATATATATATATATATATATATACTGTGCTATATGCATTAATATGTGTCTATATATATAATGTATGTATACACACAAACACACACATATTATTCAAAATGAAAAATGGAACCAATGTATTATATAGGAAACATTGAAAGAAAAAGAAGAAAATAAGATATCATACAAAAAACAGAGAATATATAATTATGTGGCATTAATCCATTTCTTCATATATATCACGGTATGCATTTATCCTTAATGAAACCCCAATTGATATCAAGTCCACAGAGATCTTATTATGGGATTATCTTCAATTGATATTTGTTTTGGGGTGAACGTTCCTTAATAGTTTCTCGACTTTGTAATAGCCATATTTCTGAGAATGATAATATAGCAATGGTCATTTTCAATGAGGTCACAATCATTGCCTGGTGAAAATATAAGAAGCTATCGTAGTGAACGTATTCCTGAGAATAACATGATGATAATAATTTTCAAAGAACAACTGACTATATTTTCTGTCAATGAATCCATAAGGAAATATGTACAAAGAACAATCAGAGATTCCCGACCTCCACCAATGAAGTCTACGGACAAAGCTTTCCCTCATTCATATGCTGACTGTAAATGAAACTAATGTACAATAATAAAAATAACAACCAAAATCACAGTATTGATCCAGATCACCTTCAAAATTTAATGGGTTCTTCTGTTGCAAAATAGCAATCCACTGTTGAAATTTGGTAGAATTCGGTAAGAAGTTTTAACGCAATCCTGCTCACAGACAAACAAACAGATAAATAAATGAATATGTAAATAAAGGCAGGTCATTTCCTAACCTCCTTAGGAGATATATTTAGAACTATTAAATGCGATACGCTTAGCAAAAAGGATATTTCTATAGATTAACGTTTTAACGTTAATGGCTATGCTAATTATTTTGATAGGATATTGTACAGATGAAAAATATCATAGGGTTGTGGTGGCAGATGTGGTAACGTCCCTGACTGGTGAAGGCAAGATTGGGGTTCAAGTCTCCTTCAACCTCGAAAGTTTCTTTGGTCTCTGCAACTTCACCATCCTTGTGAGCTAAGGATGGAGGGTTTGTGGAAGCCTATAAGTCTATCTGCTGAGTCACCAGCAGCCATTGCCAGACCCTCCTTGGTCCTAGCTTCGGTGGAGAGGTGACTTTGGCACTGACCATATGTATATATAGTCAATCTCTACGGTATTGTCCTGCTTGACAGGGCAATGTCACTGTCCTTTTTTCTAACTTCCAAAGAGATTAAATAACTTCATTAACAGAAAAAGAGAAACAAAAAGCTTTCTACCGGTAACAGTTAACTTTTTTGCATCACAGAAAATGTATTGAAGCTGTTTTGAACAATAGAGGTCCCGGAAACTCACGTCCAGATTCACTTTTAGTCAAGCGAGAATTACACTGGCACTCTGATCTCTTATTTAATTGGATAAACGTCATGCACTTCACCTTAATCCTGATTGGTCAGACGCTACAAACTGAATAGCGACCTTACGTAATATGAGATTAGGCTGGGAAAACTGGAATACGGGAATGGGTGGATGGGAATGGTTGCACTTGGGAATAAACCTCTATAGTAATAAAACACTGAATCAAGGATTTAGTTCATGTTAAGTAAAATCTGTTAATACATATAAATCTTGATTTTTAGGGCAAAATAGACGATATTTTCTCCATTGCTTATTTCTAATGTTATTCATTATTTCAATGAAGGTGTTCCTTTTATCCTCACTTAGCAGACAATCCAGTGATAACAACAACAAAAAATAATGAAGTAATACTATAATTAAATGTGGATCTTCGAAAGCTTTGGGTCCACAAAAGTAATAATAATAATAATTAATGATAATAATAATAATAATAATAATAATAATAATAATAATAATAATAATAATAATAATAATAATAATAATAATAATAACAACTAAAATAATAATAATAATAATAATAATAAAAATAATAATAATAATAATAATAATAATAATAATAATAATAATAATAATGATAATAATAATAATAATAATAATAATAATAATATCATCCCCTATATCATAAAGAGCAAATATGTATATATATATATATATATATATATATATATATATATCTATGAAAATAAAATAAAAACGTTTGCTTTATTTAACAAAATGAAAGTAAAAATATGTATTTTTAGTGAAATGAAAATATTCTTTATGCAAAAATGAAAATAAAAATATCTTTCCTTTTGCAAAATGCAAACAAAAACATATTTTTTCTCCAAAAATAACAAAATATTTCTTCTTTTCTTTCTGCAAAAGCTAAAACTATAATTTATTCTTTTTTGCAAAAGACGACAATTTAAATTTCTTTTTTTTTTTTTGTTAAATATGAAAATGGGAATATCTTTTTTCTTTTGTAAAAGATGTCAATTAACACTTATTTTTTATCTTTTTTTGCAGACATCAAAGAGCCACGAATTCCAATAAACCTCTGGAGAAAAAGTGTCAATCTTAAGAAGAGTAAAGTTTTGGCAAAAGGTAATTTGATAAACTTCAAAGACATTATGAAGACTGGTCCAAACGTCCTGCAGTAATTTATTTTTATTCTCCGATTTTCCAGTTTATCTTCAATTACAGCATTATTACGCATAATGGAACAGCCAAAACTAAAACTTGCTGCCAATATATTTATGATAAACCGGCTGATATAAGTCTATCGTGTAAGAGCATGCCCAAACCATCTCCATCTACTACTTACCATGTATATGAAAGATCTATTTTAACATTGTTATTGTTCTTAAAAGATTTTATAATTATTGTTCATTACATTTCTTGTAGTTTATTCAATTGCTTACATCCTTTTCTCACAGGGCTATTTTTCCTTGTTGGAGACCTTAGGCTTATAGCAGCCTTTTCCCATTAGAGTTGTAGCCCAGCTAATGATCTTAAGATAGAGGGGAGAAGAGCAGTAGTCCGGCAAATGGAAATATTTCTGGACAGCTTACTGAAGGATGTAAGCTAATAATAATAATAATAATAATAATAATAATAATAATAATAATAATAATAATAATAATAATAATAATAATAATAATAATGTTGTTTTTGTTGTTGTTTGTTTTTTAGAATCAAAATGATTATAATCTATTACCGATTGCAAAGCTAATTTCTCCCTCTTCCCTACATTCAAATTATTATATAATGAAAATTCAATTCATTTATTTTTTATTGGACTGAACAAATCCACTATATTTTCAAAACATACAACAAACATCTAGTTATTTACAAATTGAAATAAATAAAGAAAAAGGGTCAACCCTAGTTGGAAAAGCATAATGCTATAACCCCAAGGGCTCCAATAGGAAAAAATAGTCCAGTGGGGAAATGAAACATGAAAATAAAAAACTACAAGAGAACTGATGAACAATCAGAATATAAAATTTTAACAAGAGTAAAAGCATTGAAATAAATCTTTCATATAAAAACCATAAACTATTACAAGAAATTCAATATTATCTTACCATCGTATATAGTAAATATGTTAAAAGGAGAAAACGCCTTTATTCCGTATTTGCCCATAAGAATACAAAATATATCAACACTATTAATCTATTTTAGAATACATCTGTCTCCCTCCGAAGACAGGTAATATATTAAGAGATAAAAAGGAGAGTTGTATGTAGATATAAAATAGAAAATATACCTTGGCAAGGATAAGATATATCTAACATGGTGTGTTCAATTGTTTTTTCACATAGATCCTTATAAGGAGGTAAATAAGTGGGGATGCCTTAACTCGGTGATTAGGGCCATCTATACTAGGTATCTCACCATCACCAACTCGCCATTGGCCAGCGTAGGGATGAAAACTGGCCAAACCCAAGAAATGAAAAATGGCATGTTTACAGGTGTAAAGGCAACTCATTAATGGTAGAGGCAAGGGACAGTGACATTGCCATATAGCAAGCAGGGCATTGCCCTAGAGACTGATCATAAACACATAAAAAAAAAAGAAAAAAAAAATAACTAAAAATCTGTATGATGTGCTTTCAAATAAAAAATGTTACTTCATACAAGTATAAAGGAAAGAGCATATGAAGAAAGGTATTGTATTCATAAAAAGTGACAAAAAACCATTTGTGTTCAGATAAATGGAGAGACAGGAGAGACATACTTTGCCATCAACAGTCATTAAATTCTTTTGTTTTCCATTTTCCAACAATAACGCAATTTTTTCTCGTTCACCGACTTCATTTTGGGAATGAAAATGTCCAAACTCGCATTACTATCTCTGATTACTTTCGTCCTCTTTCGTTATAATATTTCTGTGCCATAGACACCATTCTCCTATACTTTCTCCATCCACACACACGCTCTTAGGGCTGCTAGTCCATCTTTTCCATTTAGTAAGTTTCGAAATTATTTTACGTTGGGTGGTTTAATATAAAATGTTTCTTTTTTTATTTAATTTTCATTTTGATTTGAGTGACTTACAAACTTTGTGTACAATTGTGGTGGTCTCCAACCCTCGATTTCTGAAAGTAAAGTTGGAAGACCAACTTGAAGAGATCAATGACTTATTTTGATAATCTTTGTAATGATAGAGTTATTGGGTCCTTTGACTTGTCAAAAATACTACACTGGATCTCTCTCTCTCTCTCTCTCTCTCTCTCTCTCTCTCTCTCTCTCTCTCTCTGTGGCTTATATTTACTTTGCCCACCCATACATCGAATAGTCTGGCCTATTCGTTCCCCATGCTCCTCTGTCCTCATATACCGAACAACACTGAGATCACCAATAATTCTTTGATCAAGGGCTTAACTACTACAATGTAATTGTTCAGAGGCTATTTTCCTTTTGCTAAGAGTAGAAGAGACTCTTTAGCTATGCTACGCAACTCTTCTGGGAGGACGCTCCAAAATCAAACCATTGTTCTCTAGTCTTGGGTAGTATCATAGCCTCTGTACAATGGACTTCCACTGTCCTGGGTTAGAGTTCTTTTACATCAGGGTACACTCGGGCACACTAAACTAACTTATTTATCTTCCTCTTGTTTTTTTCTTTTTCAGTTTTATATTTTATATATGAAAGATTTATCTTAATGTTGTTAATGTTCTTAAAGTATTTTATATTAATTGTTCGATATTTCTCTTGCAGTTTATTTATTTCCTAATTTTCTCACAGGGCTTTTTTTTCTGTTGGAGCCCTTGACCTTGAAACATTCTGGTTAACCAACTAAGGTTGTAGCTTTGCTGATAATAATAATAATAATAATAATAATAATAATAATAATAATAATAATAATAATAATAATAATAATAATAATAATGATAATAATAATAATAATAATAACAACAACTGTAATTTTTGCAAAATGTAAAATTTTAAATGAAAACTATTCTCTAACTTTAGCAGTGGGAGTTTGGTAAAAAGCTTCTCAACATGATTTTTCGTTGAAGCAGGGCAATGTACAGCAACAGTTTGCCTTATGCTTTTTCAGGCTTCCAAAAATACAAAGGAAAATGGACGAGGGACTGCTTTTTTTTTAGTCTTAGACCAATTCCAAAATGTAATTCAAAAATTGTAAAATATATATAATGAAAAATGTGTAGTAGCATCTCGGTTTTGGTTTCGTTTTTTTTTTTTTCTAACATTTCCAAAATAAACGTAAAGATTGTAATAAGAGGTACATACTAAAAGCAATAACGGATTTCTTAAAGTAGTCATATAAAAATGAACAAAATAAACTCATTTTTCGAAGTAGCCATGAATATTTCAAGTAACATCCAAAACATGAAAAGCAATAAGAAAATTAAAAATGTTTAAAAAAGGAACAATTCTCTGAAAAAAAAAAAAAAAAACACGAAATATATCACCTGAAACTCATCCATCTTAATATGAACCAACTTAACCTAACCTAGGATGCCTTGGGCTAAACTAGAGAATTGGTATTTCTTTCCTTAGTCGTCTCTGGACTGGTAAAAAAGTATCATGACCCGGACGCTGAGTTTGCTGGGTTTGCTGAGTCAGGAGGTAGTTTATTGGAAACTTCTCTGCTCCACTATCTGCTGGAAAGGAGTTCTAGCCCACCTCAGTTTTAATTGCAACCTCATCGTCCTTGTGAGCTAGGGACGGTGATTTGGGGGAGCTTATAGGTCTACGTGCTGAGTCATCAGCAGTCATTGCCTGGCCCTCCCTGGTCCTCCCTTGATGGAGAGGGGCTTGAGCGCTGATCATATGTAGGATACCTCTACTGAATTCGGGGACAACAGAGATTGAATGAAAATATTCCAACTTAGTTAAGAGAGAGAGAGAGAGAGAGAGAGAGAGAGAGAGAGAGAGAGAGAGAGAGAGAGAGAGAGAGAGAGAGAGGTAATTTTCGTGATACTGACTGGAAAGAAGATAGCTGAAAGCATTTTCTATTGCTCCGGAATCCCTTCTGGAAAATTTATCTGAACACCTGATTGAATTCTTCTTTTCTTTTTGTTCTTCTAAGGCAGTTACTATTCGTAAGATAGAGATAGCATATCTATCTGTTAACCTGTCTATCTATTTACCTAGATATCTGTTTATCAATCTACATAAATGTTTGTTTACCTATCTAGCTAAATATTTATTTACCTAGATATCTGTTTAATCTATCTACGTATACACCTGTTTCTCTATCTGACTAGATATCTATTTACCTAAATATCTTTTTATCTATCTATCTACCAAAATATCTGTTTATATACCGAAACCTGTTTATCTATATGCCTAAATATCTGACTATCTACCTAAATATCTGTTTATCTATCCACGTATTTATATATCGATATAGATATCTGTCTATCTATCTACTAAGATATCTCTGCATCCATCTACCTAAATAGCTGCCCATCTATTTATCCCGATATCTGTCCATCTATCCTCCGAGATATCTGTCTATCTATCTACTGATATATCTGTCTATCTATCTACCGAGAAATCTGTCTATCTTTCTACCGATATGCCTGTCGATCTAGTTACCTAGAAATCCGTCTATCTATCTAGAAATCTATCTATCTGGATATCTGTCTATTTATCTACCTAGATGTCTGTCTACCTACCAATCCATAAATCTATCCATACGTCTGTCTATTTTCTTCCAGTTTATCCATCAAAAGATTGGTCTCTATATATTATGGGCTACTTACTTTCCATCGATCTTTTCTAGAAGGGCAATAGACTCTCTCTCTCTCTCTCTCTCTCTCTCTCTCTCTCTCTCTCTCTCTCTCTCTCTCAAGACTTCCTTCGTGGCCAAAATACTAAAAACTTTATGCAAGACTGTTCTTCGAAAAGACTATTGTAAGTCTTCTTGAAATGGTGCTTATCCCTAATGCTGCTTGCAAGCGCTCCATGAGTCTTTCTAAAGGAAGGCTTCAAGATTCTCTTGGTATTTGTAAATTCCGTTTTTATTTCTTTTATTTTTATGGAGTTGTAAAATATAATCGCTTTACTTAAATTATGTTTATTTAAAGTCTTGAGTTATTGTTTGAGGGTACACTCAGGCACACTATTCTATTTGTTTCCTTATATCCTTTCCCCACTGGCATATTTTTCCTTATAGCATCCCGCTTTTCCAACTATGGTTGTAGATTAGTTTATAATAATAATAATAATAATAATAATAATAATAATAATAATAATAATAATAATAATAATAATAATGATAATAATAATAATAATAATAATAGTTAGTTTACTATCAGGCACACAATAGAAAGGTTAATGTTACTTAGACCATCAGCGGAGGTCTAGTGTCCATTTCTGTCGACTGGACGAAGAATTCCTTGAGGGAGGAAACAGTAAGAAAGAAGAAGATTAGAGTTCGAGAAGGCTTTCGATTGACTGAAGGAGTTTGAGCCTTTGATCCATAACCGAGACGGAGTCTTTGTTTGAGAAGAAGCTCTCTATTTCTCGTCTCCTCTACTCAATAGGGTTCAAGGTTCTCCCCAAGAGTTCCACAGGATGTCTTGGAGGACTCTGCAAAGGAGAGGACAGACACAAGGGAACGCCTGCTTTTTCTTTTATTATTATCATTATTATTATTATTATTATTATTATTATTATTATTATTATTATTATTATTATTATTATTATTATTATTATTGGTGAATCAACAATTTTATTTTTATCTTTATTTTAGCGAAATATACTTTAAAACAATGATTATCACTTATAGAAAAAATTAAGTTATAAATTCTTGTTTTTACTTATTATTATCATTATTATTATTATTATTATTATATTTTTTTTTACTTGCTAAGTTACACCTCTAGTTGGAAAAGCAGGATGCTATAAACCTAAGGGCTTCAACATGGTAAAAATAGCCCAGTGAAGAGAGGAAATAAGGAAATAAGTAAACTACAAGAGTAGTGAACAATTAAAATAAAATATTTTTTGAACAGCAACAAAATTAAAACATCTTTCATATATAAACTTTAAATATAAGAGGAAGAGAAATAAGATAGAACAGTGTGTCCACGTGTACCCTCAAGCAAGAGAACCCTATTCCAAGAAAGTGGAAAACTATGGTACAGAGGCTATGGCACTACCCAACACTGGAGAACATTGGTTCGATTTTTAAATGTCCATATCGTAGAGCCTCTGAATGTGTAGCGAAGGACACTGGTAAGGAGTTATGGGAGATATCGAGAGGTTGACCTAGGACTACATGAGTAGACTGAGAGACCGCTGTATAAGGTCAGTAAAAAAAAGGAAAAAGTAAAAAGAAATACGTAAAAAACACATTAATACGTCAATTAAATAATTTCTCATGGACAGAAAAACATATAGTATTTAGATAATTATGACCACTTTAATTTGGCAGTTTATTAGATTAATTGCATGTAATAATAACGTTATTACAATATTTAGATTTGAAATATAAAATCTTTGAGTTAAAAGCTTCAAGGGGCTGAAAAATTGTAAATTGTAAACCTATTTTGGACGTTTAAATGTTCATGTTAAGATCAAAAGAATGTGAAAACAGTCTGAGTAGAAAGCTTTAAAGGATACAGAAACTGTTATCAACATAAAGTGATAAAAATGCCAAGCTTTCTTATATATATATATATATATATATATATATATATATATATATATATATATATATATATATATATATATATATATATATATATATATATATAAGTATTAACTGCCACATCAACTATCAACTGCCAAATCAAGTGAAAGTGACAATGCCCTAGAGATTGACCATATATACTTATGATCAGCGTTCAATCCTTCTTTACACCAAATATAGGACTAGGGAGGGCCAGGCAATGGCTGCTGATGACTCAACTGGTAAACCTACTGTATAGGCTCCCCTAAACATCCCATCCATATCTCACAAGGATGGCAAGGTAACCACAAGAAACTATCGACCTTGAGTTGGTCTCGAACCCCTATCCAACAGATCACCAAGCAGCGACGTTTGCAATAGGCTAGCATAACCCCTTATATCTATGACCAAAACATATTTAAACTTTTAAAATATGCTGCGAATTGAACTAGTACTAGTAAGCCTATTGAAGCTATTTCAGGAAAGTCAACATAATCATGATACTTATATTTTATCAAGTATTAAACTGCATTAGGTATATAAAGGTGTTATTTATTCGTATCAATTACAGGAAAACATACTGCTAATTACCTGCTCTGTGGAAACATAACTTTCGTTACTTATCCGGAAAAAAACTTAGAAATGCCTTCTGGTTAAGTTATTAATTAGACTCCTAAAAACTTAATTCCTCCCAACTGATTCATGAGTATCTTTCTTATTTTGTTTTCAAATCTTCCGTGTGAGCAACCAAAATCTCATCTCTAAAATCTCTATTTTATATTCGTTGTTCATTACTTCTCATATAATTTTTATTTTTTTCATTTTCTTTCCTCACTGGGTTATTTTTCCCTGCTAGGCCTAGGCGAGGTTACCATAGAGCCGTTTGCTTTAAGACGTTTCGAACTGGGGTTATTATATCAGAAAAAGAAAACGTGTAAGTAAACAAGATAAATACACAAACAAACATAAAAGGCATATAAAAATGAAAAAAAAAATCTCAGCTTTTCTGACAACAAAAGCAAAGAAACGTTATCCCCGGCAGCCAAACACATGCACCTTATTATGACAGACGCCCAATCTTTCCATTCATCTCTAAGATTTGTGAGGCATTTTGAAGAAGAGGAAGAGAGGGGGGGGGGGGGGGAGGAAGGGGTGTAGGAGGGAACAACTTTCAAGCGCTATTTATATCATGAGAGAATCCTTTTCAGGAACCAGTGGCTTCGTGCATTCAAGAATAGGTCTAGTTAGAAGGTGCTCTCTCTCTCTCTCTCTCTCTCTCTCTCTCCTCTCTCTCTCTCTCTCTCTCTCTCCTCTCTCTCTCTCTCTCTCTCTCTCTCAAACACAATATCACCAAGTTTAAGATCTTCGGCCAAGTTTTTCTTTAGTTATAAGTTTTAAATTGGCAAGAAATTCCATGTTTGGTATAAAAGGAAAACAGAACGGGCCATAAAGAAACCTTTTCGTAATTAATCAACAAGTTCACCCCAACACACACACACTTTATATATATATATATACATATATATATATATATATATAGATATATATATATATATATATATATATATATATATATATATATATATATATC
>NC_090756.1:51711070-51721070 GCF_036898095.1 Palaemon carinicauda
CTTCTATCACACTTGATTGAATGGTCTTTCTGTCATTTTTTCTAACGTTGAGGTTTTTAGTTGATGGAGAGAGGTTATGATGCCAGTAAAACGTATTCTCTCTCTCTCTCTCTCTCTCCTCTCTCTCTCTCTCTCTCTCTCTCCCCTCTCTCTCTCTCTCTCTCTCCTCTCTCTCTCTCTCTTATTTATTATAGATTTAACTGTATGTAATAGGAAAAGAATAGTTTCTAGTAAACTTAATGAAAAATTATGCTGAACCTTTTGAGAGAGAGAGAGAGAGAGAGAGAGAGAGAGAGAGAGAACTGAAGGGATTAGAGGGAGAGATTCAATAGAGCAAGAAATAGAAGACAAGAATGAAATGGAATGGAAAATAACATCAATAGTAAAGAACAGATTTTACCAATGTAGATACTTTATTGAGACAAAGGGAATGTTACTTTATAGTATCTTATTGTGGTATAGGTGTTGAATATATCCATGTATAAAAATGTATATATATATATATATATATATATATATATGTGTGTGTGTGTGTGTGTGTGTGTATATACGCAACTTACACACATGCAGACACACACACACATACATACACACATATATATATATATATATAGATGTATATATACACACACAAGTAACGCACATGTACATATATTTTTACACATATACACACGCACTCACATACACACACACACACACACACATATATATATATATATATATATTTATTTCAGGAGTTCTTAGTGTAATGTGAAGGGGAGACTTTGGCCCACACTCTTTGATATTGCTCGAGTGAAAAACTACACCAAAAAGGGAAAGTGAAATGGTGAAAGGGATTCAAACCTGCCAGAAAAGGTGTAAACAGAAAGGATCCAGACAAGGAGAGGAAGAAGAAGAAATGGTGTGGACGGAGAAGGGGAGAAACTGGAAGAATAATGATAAAAATAGATAAATAAATAAATAAATGTGAGTCACAGAAAAACTTAAAGAAACAGAGACGATTATTATTATTATTAATTATTATTATTATTATTATTATTATTATTATTATTATTATTATTATTATTATGATTATTATCATTATTATTATTATTATTATTATTATTATTATTATTATTATTATTATTATTATTATTATTATTATTATTATTATTATTATTACTACTACCTAAACTTCAACCTTAGTTGTAAAATTAGGGTGCTATAAGCCCAAGAGCTCAAACAGGGAAAAATAGCCAAGTAAGGGAAGGAAAAAAATGGAACTAATCAAACTACAAGAGAAGTATTGAACAATTAAAATAAAATATTTCAAGAACAGTAACAGCATTAATACATACATTTCATACATAAATTATTAAGAGACTCATGTCAGCCTGTTCCACATAAGAAAAAACAATTATTTTGGAAATCTTACAAAGGTGAAGGTCTATTGAAAAAGAAGTTTGGATGTTTGCGGCTGATTAATTTGCAAAGATGATTGCAAATAAATTACCTTGATGAACAGTCATTGGAATAATTCTTGTATAAACTTCAAAAAAGTTCAAGCTTGCAGCAAATGTTTTTTTTGTTGAACAGGCTGACTGCTCCTAAAATATTCCATTTTATTTGTTGATTCCTTCTATTGTAGTTTATTTACTTCCTTATTTCCTTTTCCTCACTGGGCTATTTACCCTATAGGAGCATTTGGGGTTTCATTATCCTACTCTCCCAACTAGGGTTGTAGCTTAGCTGATAATAATAATAATAATAATAATAATAATAACAACAACAACTACAATAATAATAATAATAATAATAATAATAATAATAATAATAATAATAATAATAATAAAAATACTACTACTACTACTACTACTACTACTACTACTACTACTACTAATAATAATAATAATAATAATAATAATAATAATAATTCATTGTTATGAAAAGAAGCTTAGAAGAACTAGTAAACCAGGAAGAAAAAATAGAATTCCAAAGTTCAGCTCGTTAATAAAACACTTGAAAGTTATTTCATAAAGGAAAGGTCTTACAATGAGAGAGAGAGAGAGAGAGAGAGAGAGAGAGAGAGAGGAAAAAATCACTGCTCAATGGAGATTGAAAAAGTTTGTGATGATAATTAAATCCATTTTGGATTTCATTGGAATTAGAAATTATTCTTTGGCATAATTTTTTTTTTTTTTTTTTTTAGGAATCTTCTGATCATTTCTTCTATCACACTTGATTGAATGGTCTTTCTGTCATTTTTCTAACGTTGAGGTTTTTAGTTGATGGAGAGAGTTATGATGCCAGTAAAACGTATTCTCTCTCTCTCTCTCTCTCTCTCTCTCTCTCTCTCTCTCTCTCTCTCTCTCTTATTTATTATAGATTTAACTGTATGTAATAGGAAAAGAATAGTTTCTAGTAAACTTAATGAAAAATTATGCTGAACCTTTTGAGAGAGAGAGAGAGAGAGAGAGAGAGAGAGAGAGAGAGAGAGAGTCGTTGTCCTGAAAATGACTAACTTTCCTTGAAGAAAATTAATTGGAGATTTTTACTTGGCGAACTAGTTTTCATATAAGTTGCCTTAATCAATTGTGAGCGAGGTGGAAATATTCACTAAAGCGTACTTTCGCTGTTCAGTTAATTTTATTTTTTATCGTTCGTTTAACTTTGATTTTCAAGTTTCGGGTACGAATATATATATATATATATATATATACATATATATATATATATTTATATATATATATATATATATATATATATAGATAGATAGATAGATAGATAGATAGATAGATAGTTATCAAGATAGATAGAGAGATAGATAGATAGATACATACATACATACATACATACATACATACATACATAGATTATGGAATCCTTTAAAAGAGTGACATATCGCACGTGATTTACGGGATTATATAAATGTAGTCTGTCTTATAAGAAAACTTACTTATATAAACATAAGAGTAGTATTGAAATATAGTCTAAAGATATCCAAACCTTTATTTTTGAAATGTAAAAGTAAACAAAAAAATAACGTTTATTAACTTCGTCATCATTAAATACTTGAAAATATTTTAAACATTTATTTTCAAAATGTAGAAGTGAATGAAAACCTCTCTTTAACATTCATCAACTTCATCTCCATTATGATGACTATTGCAATAACTAAGATGTAAGTTGTGAGCAATTCCTCGAATATAATCATTTAACGAGACAGATTTGTTTCTCATTAAAACTGTTGAGAGCCTTTTTCCCTTTTGCCAACGAAGTTAGAAGGAGATTATGTTTTACTCCCTGTTTTTGCTCTTGTTTGTCTGTTTATGTGCTTGTTTGTGAGTCTTTTTGTTTGTGAACAGCTTCATAGCCACAATTTTAATCGTAGAGTAATGAAACTTGCAGAGATCAACTGTTATCTAAAAAGCTAGTAATGATTAAACTTGAAGGTCAAAGTCAAAGATCAAAGTCATGGTCAAGCAAAATGTCCAATTCACATAATCAGCCATAAGTTTAGACATCGTTGTCACAGAGACTTTAGACTTGATTCATATTTAGGTGTATGAAAATTTACGCCAATGTATTCATGTTAAGATCGAAGGTCAAGGTCAAGGTCGAGCAAAAGATCGAGAAATAAGCTGCCGTGTTGGAGGTCTAAGCTCTACTGAGTGCCCCTCTAGTTCTCATTGGATTCGATCCCCTTCCTTTTTCTTAGGATAATTATCTGAAGTTAAACGTTGTACTTCTTGATTTGTGTGATGTTCTTCCTTTATGATTTCTCGTATCATCAGGTCGAATCTCCAGTGACAAGCCTCTACAGTAGTCTACGTTATTGCTTGTTCTTGGAATAAATGCTTCCCAAACACTTGGATCAAGTCGTGTGTGATGGCGTACTTGGTTTTATCTCGGTCTTCCTCTACTTCGTGAAGTTATGGGTCTGACCAACATATAGTATCACCACAAAATTTTTATTCCGACCCTGCGTCATTTGGAATGTTACTCGAGAGATCGTGGATCTCATCAGGGTGTAGAACACAAGAGCAGCCAGGTATCGTACACTAGAAGTCACACTCGCATTATTTTTATTCGCCTCTAGGGAGGCCGTTCTTCTGATTACATCGGTAAATGAGGTTACGTTTAAGTAACAGTTACGCCTATGATTGTTTTGATAAGTATCTTTTCAACTTGACCTCCACTGAAACAGTTGCCTGTTATTTTATGTCACTCTTTTGAATTTTTTATTTCAAATTGTCCCTTTTTGATTACACACTTACACATGTGTGTGTGTTTGCTTATGTATATATATATATATATATATATATATGTGTGTGTGTGTGTGTGTGTGCATATATATATATATATATATATATTTATATATATATATATATATATATATATATATTCTATATATAAGCTTTTATGATAACTCACCAAAGCTGCCCTATATGAATGGAATTATCAAAACTTATATTCCTAAATATCATGCTATACTAATAATCAGTTTTGTGATCATGATATCATTCAACATTTCTAAATAACTAGTTAGTATCGTTAATCCTTCAATTAACTTCTCAGATTCAAACGTGATAAAAAAATAGACTTAATTTGCAAATTAAATAATGTACAGATTGATATTTCTATAGAATTGTTATTCGTGATGTATCAGTATTTGCTAAAGTAACCATGGATGACGTGTTGGTGTTTATATTGATACCTTGCATAGTAGACAATGGTATTTGCCATTTCCTAATAAAGTCAATTGTAATGTGTTGAAAGATTGAATATACAAATCATATTGTATTGAAACCCCTTATCTATAGTCTCAACGGGTAACTCCTTATCTTGCAAGGTAGTAGGTTGGCCAGGGCACCAGCCGCCCGTTGAGATACTACCACTAGAGAGGTATTGGGTACTTTAACTGGCCAGACAGTATTGCATTGGACCCCTCTCTCTAGTCACGGCTTATTTTTTCTTTGCCTGCACTTACACAGAATAGTCTGGCCTATTCTTTACATATTCTCGTCTTTCCTCATACATCTGACAACAATGAGATACTTAACACTTCTTCACCCAAGGGGTTAATTACTGTACTGCAATTTGTTCAGTGTACTTTCCTCTTGGTAAGGGTAGAAGAGACTCTTTAGCTATGGTAAGCAGCTCTTCTAGGAGAAGGACACTCCAAAATTAAACCATTGTCCTCTAGTCTTGGGTAGTGCCATAGCCTCTGTACCATGGTCTTCCACTGTCTTGGGTTAGAGTTCTCTTGCTTGAGGGTACACTCGGGCATACTATTCTATCTTATTTTTTTTCTTCCTCTTGTTTTTTTTTAAATGGTGTGTTGGGCAGGCTTAATAGAAGGGCCATGGAGGCCTGGTGGTTTATCAAGAGGTTGTCTTTTCCTTTTTCTGATTTTTTCTTCTCAAAACCATCCTTACTGTCCTCCCTTCAGTTGAAGTGGCTATCCTGGAGGGTATTTAGCCTTGCATGGTGTATCGGCTCCTCCATGTTGACCAGTTTTTCCGACTTTTTACTATAGTCTATGGATATCATCAATCACTTTTATTATTATTCTGTACATATTGTTTTTGTTTTAATTCTTGTTAATCTAGTTTTTAAGTATGATGTCTTTTTTTTATTTCTATTAATTCTTATGCTGTCTGGAGACATTGAGCGAAATCCGGGACCAGTACGTCCTAGATTTCGTCAATGTCGTCTTCTGTATTGCAATATTCGTGGTCTTCATGCAAATATCCGAGACCTTACAGTTGCGTCCAGACAGTATGATATTCTTTTGTGCTCAGAAACTTTGGTTTCTAATATGAGGCACTCATCTGAGCTCCTTATAACTGGTTTTAAGAAGCCAATAATGCTGAAACGTGATTCCATTCCTAGGGCCAGGGGAATGGCGGTGTATATTAGGACGAGTACCCTGCTTCTCATAAGTCCTGCTATCAATGTGGATGTCATGAGATTCAGGTAATAAAAGTTTGTGGCAGGCATAACAACTTTTATTTGTGTTCAATCTACCGGAATCCAGACATGGATGATTCTATCTTCGATTGTCTTCTTACCATTATGGCTAAGATACAAGAAGATGATAGAAAGGCTTCGTTTGTCTTTGTTGGTGATTTTAATGCTCACCATAGGGAGTGGTTGAGTTCTATCTCTCCTACCGATCGCCATGGCTTAAGAGCTTTAGACTTTGCCTCGGAATCAGGCTGTGAGCAAATCATAAATGAAGCTACTCACAGGTCTGGTAATTGCTTGGACCTCGTATACACTGACTCCCCTGGCGTTATAACTAGTAAGGTTGGTTCTCCAGTCGGGACTTCTGATCATGCCTTGATTTCATTATTAGTGAAGACTGAGCAGCCTGTCCCTGATATATCATATTCTTGTAAAATTTATATGAAATCCCAAGCAGACTGGAATGGGATTTTGCATGATCTTTTGTGCTTGAATTGGTCACAATTATATAATAGTGTAGATCCTGTTGTCCCTTTGAATGAGAATCTAGTCAACATAATTGATAGCGTATCCATTCTCTTGTGCTAAGGTACCGAATGAATGACAAACCGTGGTTCAATGATGATTGTAGACGTGCTTATTTGGAGAAGCAGGAGGCCTATCACCTTTGGAAGGGTAACAGATCAGATTTGACCTGGAACAACTATACTCAGCTTCGAGCTTTTGCTCAGAGAGTTTATGCCTCAACTGAAAAGGAGTACAATTTAATCATAAAAGAAACCCTCTCTGGTACAACTCAGGAACATAAATGGTGGTCTCTACCCTTAATCTGCACTCTTTGGTGTAGATGCAACAGTTCCTCCTTTACTTAAACCAGATGGCTCAGTCACGCACTGTCCAAAGGAAAAGGCAACCCTTTTGGCTGATGTTTTTGACAGTAAACAGAGTAATGAAAAACTTGAACTTCCTCATTCCTGTTTTCCTGAGGCTAAACTAACTAGTTTAGCTTTTCGATCTCGTGAGATTAAAGCTCTGTTGATGGACCTTGATGCTTATGGAGGTGTAGACCCTAATGGCATTTTTCCTTTGTTTTTTATAAAGACAGCAGATTTCTTAGCTCCAAAGTTATCTGTTATTTTACGCAAGTTAGCAAGAAGAGGAGCTTTTAGCACTTGTTGGAGAATTGGTAATGTTACTCCTCTATGTAAATGTGTTTGTGGTAGCTCAAGGTCCCACTGATTACCGCCCAATTTCCATAACTCCCATATTATCTAAAGTTTTTGAACGTCTTCTGGCAAAACGTCTTAATAGGTTTGCTGACGGTAATCATCTATTCCCTAGTTTGCAATTTGGTTTTCGGAAAGGCCTTGGAGCATGTGATGCCCTTCTTACAATCTCCAATGCAGTACAGAAATCCTTGATTGTGGTCGGGAAGTTCGTATGATTGGCCTTGATTTTAGTGCTCGCCTTTGACCGTGTTAATCATGAGGCCCTTGTTTTCAAACTGAAACAGTTGGGAGTGGGTGGGTCGTTTCTTAGCATTATTACTGATTTTTTAAGTAGTAGATCTCAAAGAGTTGTTGTTGATGGGCACCATAGTGAGTATAGGAATGTGATATCCGGTGTTCCACAGGGTAGTGTTCTTGGCCCATTACTTTTCATACTATATACACATGACATGTGGTTTGGCCTAGAAAATAAGCTTGTTGCATATGCAGATGATGCTACTCTCTTTGCATCAATTCCATCCCTGAATGTAGATCTGGGGTTGGTGAATCCCTTAATAGAGATTTAGCTAAAATTAGTGCATGGTGCAAATTATGGGGTATGAAGTTGAATCCTAACAAAACTCAAAGTATGATTGTAAGTAGGTCAAGGACGGTGGCTCCTCAACATCCGGATCTCAGTATTGATAATGTTTCTTTAAATTTGTATGACTCTTTCAAAATTTTAGGCGTGATTCTTGACAGCAAATTTACTTTTGAGAAACATATAAGGTCTGTGTCTTCTTCAATTGCACAAAAAATTGGCTTATTGAGAAAGTCTTTTAAGATATTCGGTGATCAATCTATTCTGAAGAAGTGTTTTAATTCTTTTATTCTACCTTGTTTTGAGTATTGTTCTCCTGTCTGGTCTTCAGCTGCTGATTCTCATCTAATTTGTTGGACAGAAACTTACGGTCTATTAAATTTCTTATTCCTGATCTAGATATTAATCTCTGGCACCGTCGATCAATTAGTTCATTATGCATGTTGCATAAGATTTTTCATAACTCTGACCATCCTTTACATTCAGATCTCCCTGGACAATTCTATCCTGTTCGTAATACTAGGCAGGCAGTTAATTCTAATACCCAGGCCTTCTCCATCATAAGACTTAATACTACGCAGTACTCTAGAAGTTTTATTCCAGCTGTTACCAAGTTGTGGAATGATCTTCCTAATCGGGTTGTTGAATCAGTAGAACTTCAAAAGTTCAAAGTTGGAGCAAATGCTTTTTTGTTGACCAGGCGGACATGAGTCTTTTTATAGTTTATATATAACATATTTGTTGTTGACGTTGTTAATAGTTTATATATGATATATCTCTTTTGACATTTTGACATTGTTAATTTGTTCTCTTCAGTTATTTATTTCCTTATTTCCTTTCCTCACTGGGCTATTTTTCCCTATTGGAGCCCCTGGGCTTATAGCATCTTGCTTTTCCAATTAGGGTTGTAGCTTGGATAGTAATAATAATAATAATAATACAGTATCCATGGGAAACTCTTTATCTACAGCATCCCTATTGACGTGTCAATTATATATATATATATATTTATATATATATATATAAAGATAACGAATAAAATCAAGAACAATATGTTCCACATACCTAAGAATAGAAATTTTTATAAAGATTTTCTCCCTAAAAATAAAAAATTTTCTCACATATGTAATGAAAAAAAGGAAAATACAATAATGGAAATTGAAATCATTAAAATTGTTATTATCACAGGAGACTGGAATAAGTTCAGAGAGAGAGAGAGAGAGAGAGAGAGAGAGAGAGATTCCAAAGCCATCTCCATTGATCAATTTAGTATAGAGGTCCTCAATAGACCACTAATCACTTTAACATTTCTAGTCCTTTCAAAATAGCGGTGCCTGGTATCAATCCAAGGTAATTTACACCAAGCAATCAGCTGCTTCATTATTAGAAGATCTCACTACCAACACTTTTATTCTAAACTTTGTTCCCTAATGCTTTTATTCAACTAAAAGTTTAATAGTACAACAAAAACAACAACAACAACAACAGTTACTATTTCACTATAGGACAAAGGCTTCAGACATGTCTTTATTCATGTCTGGGGTTTGGCCAGTTTTCATCACCACGTTGGCTACTGCGAATTGGTGATCATGGGAGATTTGTGTTTGATCACTGAAGGCAAACTAACATAGTACGGGTTCCCCTGATTAGTACAGCTTTGCTGATCATGGCAATACACAAACCCTTGCACAACGAAAATAAATGTTCCAAATGCAATAAAAGCTTTGAAAAAAGTCTTCTATCTCTTACAACGAAACATTGTGAAAAGTTTAAAGGCAAAAAGAAAAGGAGATGTTACAATTTGAATTGTGAACAACAGGACTTTTTGCTGTGTTGCAATCTGCCAGGAATGATGTGTTGTTAGCAGAGAACGAGCAGCAAACAGCCGTTGCAATGTTCTCCTGCGAAACATTGACACAATTGTGAACATTAAAACTAAACACATTTTGTTGATTCGCCCCTTTAGTGACTGGTTCATGAATATATATATATATATATATATATATATATATAAGTCATAGATATGTATGCATAATGATGATTTTACACATTTAAACGTGTTTATACATATATTCATATAGGCACCAAAATTTATCTTAATATCGAATTATCTCTGCCTCGGGATCAGAGATCACCGGCCTCAGATTTCTTGTTCCGAGTTCGAATCCCCGGCCTCAGTTTTCTTGGTCCGAGTTCGAATCCCCGGCCGACCAGAAACTATTATCATAAATTAATTCCCCCC
>NC_090756.1:51725740-51728240 GCF_036898095.1 Palaemon carinicauda
AGGACTTGTATTGGCCGTGGACTTACCCAAAGACTTTTTATTGGCATTGTACTTACCCAAAGACTTGTATTGTCTTTGGACTCACCCAGGGACTTTTATTAGCCTTGGACTTACCCAAGGACTTGTATTGACCCTAGACTTACCCAAGTGCAGGATGGGAGACCCGCATTCTCTCTCTCTCTCTCTCTCTCTCTCTCTCTCTCTCTCTCTCTCTCTCTCTCTCGCTCTCTCTCTTCTCTCTCTCTCTCTCTCTCTCTCTCTCTCTGTGAGAGAGAGCCAGGCATCACGTGTGTTCTTTCCAGGCTCTTGTTTAGGGGACATATCAATCAGTGCCATTATTTTCCTTTCATAATCGTCTCTCGATTTGCAAATTTACCGAACACAATAAGTCACTAAACAGACTAAACGGAAATTAAATTTTACATATATATATATATATATATATATATATATATATATATATATATATATATATATATATATATATATATATATATATATATATATATATATATATATATATATATATATATATATATACCTTTTTCTTATGTTATTAGTTACTGCTTTCTCATTAATAATAATAATAATAATAATAATAATAATAATGAAAATAACAATAGCTATAATTTCATGCCTTGAATTCGTCATATAAAAGCCATATTCTACAGCAAAGTAGATTCAAAAATTCAATAATTGTAAGTGACATTTATTATATTCACTAACAGTATAAAATTAACGTCTCTCTTGTATTTACTTAGTTCTAAGGTTCTAATCTTTGGCCGGGCAGAAGCAGGCTATTTATCATTAAGGTAATTTTCCTCTTGAAGAACGAATTCATTAGGTAAGGAAATAAATGAACTCTTAGAGAAGTGATGAACAATTATAATAAAATAATATACGAACAAAACCAACATTGAAATAAATCTTTATATATATACAATAACAAACTTCAAAAAGCAAGAGAAAGAGATATAACATAGAATAGTGCGTCCAAGTGCACCGTCAAGCAAGAGAACTCCACACTAAGATAGAGGAAGACCATGGGACAGAGGCTTTGACACTACCCAAGACTAAAGAACAATGGTTTGATTTTGGAGTGTCCCTTTCCTAGAAGAACTGCTTGCCATACCTGAAGGGTGTCCTAATATTCCAGTGAGATTTGGTTACTTAATTAAATGTCTGTCAGAAGGATGAATAAACTGTACAGAATATTAAATCTTCTTACCCATCTTTTTTTAGCATTTCACACTAGCATCGTACAGTAAATTCCCTTGTTATTGATTTCGGAATAGATTAGGAACATAATTCCAGAATCCAATTGCCACTTTAATTCTATAGTCTAATTCCAACTTGAATTTTATATTTCAATTTCGACTAAAAGTCCAGGTCCCAATTCCTTATTCAAGTTCTAAACTCAAATTCCAGATTCATATTCCAACTTGAATGTCAGATTTCTATTTCAACTTAAATTCCATATTCGAGTTACAAAATAAATTCCAGAATCCAATTCCCACTTGAAATTCTAGATTCTAATTCCAACTCAAAATTCAGATTTCAATTTCAACTTCCGATGAGATTGTGTTGTTTTCATAAAGCTACAGCTTCAATCCTAATGCTTTGGGATTAGGATCTAAGCTCAAGCTTGGGAAAGGTGAAAAAAGGCAACTACATCGGAAGATGGAATTAGAATCTGGTATCTAAGATGGAATTGAAATCTGGAATTTAAGTAAGAATTGAGTCTGAGTTTATATTGACATTGAAACCTAGAATTTAAGTTGGAATTGGAATCTTGAATTCAGGTTGGATTTGGAATGTGGAATTTAGGATAGAATTGGAACCTGGAATTAAGGTTGGAATTGGGAATCCAACTTGGAATTGAAATCCAAGTTGGAATTGGAATGTGGTATGCAAGTTGGAATTGGAATCTGGAGTTTAAGTTGGGAATTGGAATCTTCAATTCAAGTGGAAATTGAAATCCAAGTTGGAATAGGAATTTGGATTTTAAGTTGGAATTGGAATGTGGAATTTTATTCATAGTCTATTCCGAAAGAAAATATATGACGTTTCATTCAATCGAATCGTTTACGTTTGTTTATTGAGAGTTCACGAGTAAATCTGTGACCAAGTAAATGATTGCTCCGATTTACCTAACGAGTTGGCCATTATGGACTGAACATTTGCAAATACAAAACTATTTGTTTTACAAGAATGCAAAACTGGTCTGAACTAAGAAATTTAAAAACCAGGTAGTTACAGAAGCAATGTTGTAGATACAAAATACAAGAGAATTAATAATTTTTTTCTATTATTGATTTAAATGATAACCAAGCACACTTAACGCACCCATGGAAATGGCTGTGTGTGTGTAGATTGCCTTACCTTATGTAAGACACGGGCTCTTGCCGCTGGGCAGCCCGTAAATTGAAATGGCTAATACAGTGGTAACGCGCTCGCCTAGCCTTTGCATGGCAGCAGATCGATCCCATCCTGGGAGCGT
>NC_090756.1:51743240-51758240 GCF_036898095.1 Palaemon carinicauda
ATTCTTTACCGGAAATGAGATCTGTCTTCACTTCGCAAATGGATGAACCTCCTTCCTTCCCCCTCTCTCTCTCTCTCTCTCTCTCTCTCTCTCTCTCTCTCTCTCTCTCTCTCTCTCTCTCTCTCTCAAAATGAGGAAAAACGAAGAGGTGTATAAAATGTTCGTCGGGTCTGAGATGAAATCAGCCTAAACAATGAATCTTTATTTGACGAAAACATGAATTATTATCAACACAAAATAAAAATGAGGGAAAATATTCTTTGATCAAATGTACGATATACCAACTTACCTATAAAATGTTAACCTAAAAGCAACTATTCTTTAAATGGTTAGACTTTGATCAATTGAGATACGACATAAAAAATATCCAAATGAGAAACTGAATAGAAAAATCCAATGAGAAAATATACAAAACCCCTGTATAAAAGTTACCCTTCGATCAAATTGTATAGAGTAGCAACAGCTGTTTAAGAAAGTAAAGCTTCAATTAAAAGTATATTGTAGAAACTACATCTTAAAAGGCTACCATTTGATCAAATTGATAATATAGCAATTAATATTTCAAGGAGTATAAAGATGTCTGCCATATCATTAGCCATTTTAGATTTTCAGGAGATAATTAAAGACGTTTTGCAAAATCAGACAACATATTTACACTTTTAACTGTTACTTATACAGTAAATGTTCTAATTGATGCCTAATACTCTCTTGACTAATACAAACCGTTCTTTTGGCTTGGATGAAACCAGAGGTCCATATGGGGCCTCTAATCGCTTTGAATATCTAACTACCTTACCTCAGAGCACACAGTGATGCAAATCTGTCTGTATTACTACTACTACTACTACTACTACTACTACTACTACTATCACTACCACATATGTCAAGTAATGTTGTTTTTACTCGGAATAGCAAAATAGCAAGTCTATCTGTAAGTCATATTATTAAGCCTTTCTATCTGTTTATTTTTCTTTCTACCTATCTATCTATACATTTGTCTGTTTCTATAGTTACAGTTTCTGTATAATTTTTTTAGCTTTTAAAAGAACAACAAACATTATTAGAAAACTGGTGTATGCGACCTGACAAAAATAACACATGTGTGCACACAGATTCAACCCTTCCCACCCACCCATCCCAATTTGCGGAAGTTGTTGCCGTTCAGCGTGACTAGAAAAATACAAGTGTGTCTATAAATATTCATATATATATATATATATATATATATATATATATATATATATATATATATATATATATATATATATATATATATATATATATATATATATATATAAATACTGTATATATATATACATATATATATATATATATATATATATATATATATATATATATATATATATATATATATACATATATATAGATATACACATATATATATATATATATATATATATATATATATATATATATATATATATATATATATATATATATAATTACTGCATATATATATATATATATATATATATATATATATATATATATATATAATTACTGCATATATATATATATATATATATATATATATATATATATATATATATATATATATATATATATATATATATATATATATATACTATTCTATATATATATATATATATATATATATATATATATATATAAACGGTATATCACCGTGCTTGGCAATATATCTTGGCAATCCATGTTTGCCAAAGGTTATGGTTGTATAAAAGGATGAGCAACTTAGTGGAGTAGTGAGAGCCTTGGGTGTGGAGGAAATGTCCCCCTAAATCTCGATGAAGTAACTGGCAGCAGGGTGAAGGACTGGAAAAACGGCCGCTTCGGCTTTTATTCCTGATGCCTGTCGGTTGATCTTAATAGAATAAGTAATGACCGGCAGGGGTCACTTGCCATAGTTAGATAGGTACTGCGCATACAAAAAGAGACAAAGACAGAAATTGAAAGTTTTCGAGGAAGTAATATACATTACAAGGTAGATCATGTTAAGTATTCCCGTATTGACAGCGAGGTCAAAAGAAAAGCCAGGAATGACTGGAGAGGGTATTTAGACAGTTAAGCAGATGAGGCTGACAAACTATGAATTCAGGAAGTGGCTATGGTGTAGGAATTGCTCATAGAATTAATAATGAAGAAAGACAACGTTGGATGGAACACTTCAGTGAGGTTATGAATAGAGCATATGAAGAGAATAATTTGATTGATATACCTGAAGCTGAGGAAGACCTTGATGTGCCCTTGAATGAATTTAGTGTGTTTGAAGACGAAGCTATCCTTAAAATACTAAGGAGATGGAAAGACCCGAGATACGATGGAATAACTGCTGAGATGATACTGGCCGAAAATGAAGTGACTTCCAGACAATTTACTAGATTTTTTTGTAGAATGTGTCATGAAGAGGCAAAACTTGATGAATGGGAGTTAGGAGTGTTGGTGAAAATAGCTAAAAAAGGAGACCTGACTGATTGCAATATTTACAAAGGCCTAACACTTACATCAGTTGTTATGAAAATATATAATATGCTTATTCTTAAGAGACTGGGGAGTAAGATTGATGAAAAGCTGAGAGATGAAAAAGCAGGATTTAGAAAAGGTAAAAGTTACACTGTCCAAACTTTCATTTTGAGATATGTACACCAATGTGCAGAATATAGAAATCCTCTTTTGATAGTATTTGAGGCTTATGAAAAAACCTTTGATAGTGTTCACCGGCCAACTTTGTGGAGAATCCTGCGTTATTTTGTAATTCCTCTTATATATTTAAAATTGATTAAGTCGGTTCTTGAGCATAGCAATTGCCAAGTTAATGTTAATGGAGTCTTATCAAGTGAGTTTCCAGTGAACAGCGGAGTACTCCAAGGGAATGTGTTGTCACCTATGTTGTTTATCTCTCCTCACGGCCTTTGTAATGTATAGAATAGCCAGAGATTGTGGAGAAGGATTGGACTGGATTAATGATAGGAATTCAGCAGACCTAGAGTACGCTGATGATGCTGTCCTTATTAGCAGAACACCAAAGAATTTGCAATGGCTGCTTACCAGAATGCATGAAATATCACACGAGGTTGGGCTGAACATAAATAGAAGAAAAACAGATGATGAGGACGGAGAATGCAATGGAAGATGAAATATCATTGGAAGAAGAAAGGATTAATGAGGTAGAATCATTTAGGAACTATGATATCCAATACAGGGTCTTTAGATTTAGAGTTTAATGAAAGATTGAAGAAAGCAAATCAGACAATGGCTAGGTTAAGTAAAATTTTGAAATCTAATCGCCTAAAATTGCATATAAAAATCAGACTATATATCAGTTTAGTGAGATCGGTATTACTAGAAGGACATGAGTCTTGGTATGACAATGAAACAATCTCCAATAGATTTGGTAGATTTGAGAATAAAGGATATTGGGAGTTAAATGGCAGGACCGGATTAGAAATGAAACTATAAGAGATATTACTCGAGTGCTATATGTAGATGAGATCATGATGAGGGGTAGATGGAGATGGTTTGGGCATGCTCTTCGCACTCCTCAAGAAAGATTAGATTATCAAACGTTCAGCTGGGCTCCAAAGGCACTAGAAGAATTGAAAGACCCAGGCCTACATAACTAAGGACTATAAAGTGCGATGTAGAGATGATGAATAGAGAAGTATTGAATTAAAAGCTCAAGACAGAAATGACTGGCAAAATCTAACCGAGGACCTTTACGTCGGTAGGCGTAGGAGGAGATGATGATGATGATGATAATATATATATATATATATATATATATATATATATATATATATATATATATATATATATATATATATATATATATATATATATATATATATATATATATATATATATATATATATATATATATATATATACTTGCCCTTTATTATATAGGGGAAAGTCTAATGTTTTCTATGACGAATCCTTTAATAATTCTCTCTCTCTCTCTCTCTCTCTCTCTCTCTCTCTCTCTCTCTCTCTCTCTCTCTCTCTCTCTCTCTCTCTCTCAAGATGTTTTTTGTAGCCAAGACAATAAAATCTTGAGACCTTTTTCTTCTTCCAAGTGTATCGCCCGAAGACTTTACTTTGAAAAGACTAATGTCTATCTTTCTGAAGCGCTGCTTTCCGCTAATGCTCCTTGCAAGCGCTCCATTAGTCTTTCCAAAGGAAGGCTTCAAGCAAAGACTCTTTCGGTGTTTTGGAATTTTTTGTCTATTTTTTTTTTTGTCTTTCATTAGTTTTATTTAAAGGGAACAGGAATTGTAAATGCAGATATTTTCAGAAAAAGATAAAATTATTATAATTATTATTATTACATCAACATCTCCAGCTACGTCCCTACGCCAGCACAGGAGCAGATCCTAAACATGGGCCTCAACTGTCACTTCATCATCTGATCTAGACCAACTGACAAGCACCTGGAGATGGAATTACTTACAGATTCCATCCTCAACCTCCAAGAACGAGGTGCCCTCCGGACGACTGACGCCCTTCAGCCGCTCGTGCTCGCCGAGGCCCTTACTGATAGGGGCAGGTACAGCAGCGGCATTGTTTCAAAGGAGATGAGAGCTGCTGCTAAAGAGCTTAAACAAGTTGCTGGTGTAACTGTCCGTCGGGCCGACAAGACAGCTGCTTTCGTGCTCATCAACACCCAAGAGTACCACGAGAAATTGGACGCCATCCTCGCCGACCTGACCAAATTCGAGCGCCTCACGAGCAACCCTGTGGAAGACATCAAGAGGGAGGCAAATCGTACCATCGAGGCCATTAACGCTGCAACTAACGCCGTACACCTGCCCATGATTTTGGGGGATTTTGGACCTGGTTACCTGTACGGCAATGTAAAATCCCAAAAACAAGGCAACCCACTTTGACCAATCATCAGCCAATGCCCTACGCCTACATACCAGCTGGCGAAGAGGCTGAACGCGATTCTGGCGCCATATATGCCTGACCGCTACTATGTGGCCTCTTTTGCCGAATTCCTAGAGTCTCAAGGACGTCCACGGAGAGGGGGTCATAGCATCGATGGACATCGAGTCTTTGTTCACTAATGTCCCAGTTGATGAAACCATCGACCTAATCGCCGATAGAGTCTACAAGAACGAGACGACACCGGAATCGAACATCCCTGAACAAGCCCTCCGGACCCTCCTTGCCATCTGCACTAAGAGGGCCCCCTTTACTATTCACCTTGGGCACATGTACCTACAGAAGAATGGCATGGCAATGGGCTTGCCTTTGGGCGTACTCTTTGCCAACTTTTAAATGGGAGTGGTAGAGGAGAAGGTATTCTACCAAGTCGAGTGCCCCCTCGCTTACTTCCATTGCATTGACGATACCTTCGTCAAAGCTACTTCCACCGAAGCCATCGAGAACTTAAGGAGGACCTTCGAGGACAACAGTGTCCTCCACTTCACCCTTGAAAACAGCGTCAACAACAGCCTCCCGTGCCTGGACATCTTGATTTCATCTACCAACGAGGGATTTCACACCACTGTCTACACCAAGCCTACAAATCTCGGCCTGTGTCTGAATGGCAAGAGTGAATGCCCTGCCCACTACATGGCCTCGACCATCAAGGCCTTTGTACGCAGGGCCTTGTTACACTGCTCGTCATGGACAGACAGCCACAAGGAGCTGGGAAGGGCCGCACAGGTCCTCATCAATAATGGCTATAGCAACAAGCAAGTCCAACGTGAAGTGAAGGCAGCTATTGACAATTGGTATGGGTCCTCTGCGGTAGAAGGGTCCGACAGCGCCAGCCAGGGGTGCGACAACACTGTAGATAGGTCCGACAGCTCCACCAACGGATCTAGTGATATCAAACTTTACTTCAAAGGCTTCATGCACGCAGAATATCAGCGGGATGAGAAGGCCATCAAAGATATATTAACCAACAACATATCACCTACCGACGAGACCAAGAAAGTGAAACTCATCATCTATTATCAGACTGCTAAGACCCGCAGCTTGATTATGAGGAATAATCCAGCGCCCCGTGATATCGACCCTCTGAGGAAGACGAATGTAGTCTACTCTTATCAATGCCCAGTCCGAGGATGCCCTGGCAAATACATCGGTATGACTACAATGAAGCTTTCAAAGAGGATTTCGTGTCACGTCCAAATTAGTCAGGCTGACATCGTTGCTAATACCAAAATTATCGGCAGCGCCCCAGACAGCAGGCGCTTACGAATATTGGAAGCCCTGTTCATCCAAAAAGAGAAACCAGCATTGAATACGACTCAAGAGATGTTTCCCCTGCAGTCCTGTCGTCGCATCAACGCTAGGAACCAAGAACAGGATCCCCAGAATGATGACAACCCTGATCCTGACACTCCTACGAATGAAAAAATCGTCTGGCCGAGCGCCGATTTCAGCGGCGAGCATGGTCCGGAATTCCAGTCTGCTGAGCGTAAGAATGGGCTGCCTGACTCTGAGCCCGTCTCAGCACATGCCTCAGCCAATTAGGGAGCTCGGCTACCTCTCTCAGCCCAGTCCACTGAGCGAGAGAGGAGCTTGCCTGACTTTTTGGGTGGCTCGGCGTGCGTCCTGACCAATCAGGATTCTGGATTCCTTCCTACCTCTCAGCCTGGGAGATTGAGCCGAGTTTGTCATACCTCGGCCACCCGAGCCTATAACCTCCGCTCGACCAATCTAAATTCAAGACCCCTTTCTACGAACCAGCGCCGGGATATATAAGGCCCCAGATCCAGCCACAGCCTTAATTCTCGCCTGAAGACGGAGCAGGCAGTTCCGAAACGCGTAACGATTTACTCTTGACTTTGCCCTGTTGTAATTTCCGAGTATTACTTGTACTTGTGTCAATTACATTGAGTCTTAACCTGAATTGTATTTTTCAACCACCTGATGAACTTTGCCGACATATTAGCTGAATGTAGCAACCCAGAAAAGAGAATTGTCCATAAAATCTAGAAATTGGACAAGAAATTGAATTCTGCCGATGCAGCAATAGTATTCAACTCTACTTGTTTGAAGCAGGGTCTCCTACCGAGATATTATTATTATTATTATTATTACTATTATTATTATTATTATTATTATTATTATTATTATTACTAATATTTTCATTAATATTATCATCATAATTATTATTATTACTATTATTATTATTATTATTATTATTATTATTTCATTCTTTGTGTGCATGTGAGTGTATATCTACCTAAATGATTAGATGTAATTTTTAACGGGTCGCCTACAATAGAGATAATATAAATAATAACAATCATAGTTACCCAGGAGGTTTCTTGCTATAGGGTACACTCAGGCACACTATTCTATCTTGCTCCTCTTCCTATTAATTTTTTATGAAGTTTTCATGAAAGATCTATTTCAAAGTTGTTACTAAACTTAAAATATTATATCCTAATCGTTCATTACTTCTCTTGTAGGTTATCTATTTCCTTTCCTCACTGGGCTATTTAACACTGTTGGAGACCTTGGGGTTATAGCATCCTGTTTTTCCAACTAGGATGTGTAGCTTAATAATAATAATAATAATAATAATAATAATAATAATAATAATAATAATACTTCCCTTGATCTTCAACTCTGGGCATCGCTTCGTGCATTCAATGCTTATTATTCAGGAGACGAACTGATCCTGTGAGTCTAATGGCGCTGGACTTGTCAGGGATAATTAAAAGGTTTCAGGAATCGTAAAAGGCCTCATTAAAAGGGGGACTGAAATAAGAGGCAGAGAGGTGGGGAACGTTTATCGCGGAATTGAAACGTTTGCTCTTTAGAGGATGTGGAAATTTATGATTAATTAAATATAAAAAGGTCAATACTTTTAGGTACTGATTTTACCCTAGATAACTGGAAAGAAACTTTTTATTCTTTTGAATGAGGAGAATATCAAAAGGTCTAAAGAGCAAATATCTCCGTAGATAAGCAAAATGGAGTAAATCATGTTATATTTATTCTTCTTTTTGATGTTGTTGGTTTCCATATTGTCAATGTCATTAATATCCCTTTATCCTATTTCAGAGGAGTCCTCCCTGTTCGTAATAATACTGACCTTCTCATATATATATATATATATATATATATATATATATATATATATATATATATATATATATATATATATATATATATATATATATATATATATAGAGAGAGAGAGAGAGAGAGAGAGAGAGAGAGAGAGAGAGAGAGAGAGAGAGAGAGAGAGAGAGAGAGAGAGAGAGAGAGAGAGAGAGAATTATATCAGCCTTTTATTGCTTAGCAATTCTATTTGATCAATGTTGTTAAGATGTTTTAGCCCAATTGACATTAGAAATGCTTTAAAGGTTACCAGTTGCTAGTTATCAATAAATATCATCATATGTAAAAATATATTCCTCCTGATTCAGATATTCCAAAGTAGGCCTATATTCGGTAGGCATACCGTTTTTCGTAAACCCATTAAAGTAAATCTAAATGTTATTACCTTTTCGAATCTTTCAACGGTCTATTCACATTTCCCAAATATGCAAAGGTTGAAAAATATTTGAAAGGGAGAATATATTCCTTACGTCGATTTATGAAATAAAAATTAAGCTTTTACTTTAAATGTTGCACCAAAATCTACTGTATTTTCTTCTCCGAGAACAACATAGTTTCTCGCCTGATTAAATTGAATCTCACGATTGAAAAATAGGTCTAACAAGGAAAATTTACGTCTTACCTCCATTTTGGCATAAAAGATTTTAAAGATACAAAATTATATAATTAAAAGCTTATTTAAGATATCCTCTCATACTCTCCTGTATCACCCCTGAGAACAACATAGTGCTCGCATGACTAAGCAAAAATCTCACGATGACGTCATCAACGTGTGTGTTGTGCAAACCTTTAAACACACACACACATATATATATATATATATATATATATATATATATATATATATATATATATATATATATATATATATATATATATATATATATATATATATATATATATATATATATATATATATATAACATGACAATTTGATTAGTTCCCCAAACTTTCACCGGGGTCCCAGAAGGCGCTAGAAGAGGTGGATGACCTAGGCCTACACGGCTGAGGACTATGAAACGTGAAGTAGGAGATGGTGAAAGGAAGAGATGATGATGATGAATTATTGTCTTGTAACAGTTTCACTTAAAAGTATCTTACAAAGGGCTGTAATCCTTCGTTCCTATTAATAGTTCATTATTTTGCGTAATTACAAAATATAATAACACAAATTCACTTATAAGTAAAATGTAATCTTCAGCTTTGCCACGATTAGCTCAATATTACATATTTCATGGAAATGTAATTAACTCCGTTGTTGAGAATATTTGAAGTTAATGTTTTCATTCCTCTCTCTCTCTCTCTCTCTCTCTCTCTCTCTCTCTCTCTCTCTCTCTCTCTCTCTCTCTCTCTCTCTCCTAGGTGTACACTATCTTCATGGCTCGTCAATATCTTTGATTATTATTATTATTATTATTATTATTATTATTATTATTATTATTATTATTATTATTATTTGCTAAGCTACAACCTTAGTTGGAAAATCAGGATGGTATAAATCCAAGGGACTCTAAAAGGAAAAAATAGTCTAGTGAGGAAAGGAAATAATGTAACCACGTCTGAGTGAATCCGAGACACTGGGAAAAATAGGAACAGTCTCTGGGGAATTGTCACTGTCCCTTCCTCTGCCGTTCATGAGTGACCTTTAAACTTCTAAATTGCAGGTTGTAACATTTTCAAGACAGGTTTTTTTTATTATGAATGACACTGATACGTCAAAGCTTCTTTCTAATAATATTCGAACTTATTCTTCCGAGAGAGTTAAAAGCCAAACAATGATAATTAAACAAACTATCATCAATGACCAAATGTTACAAATTTAACAATCGGTTATAAAAGTGGAGATGGAATATTTTTTTTTTCGAAGTAAATATAGAGGAATCGAACTTATCGTACATCTGCCAACAACAACAAATGCAGCCGTTTCTAGTGCACTTTAGGGCAAAGGACTCAGGCATGTTCTTAGTTATGTCT
Organism: Palaemon carinicauda; assembly: GCF_036898095.1. NCBI lineage: Eukaryota > Metazoa > Arthropoda > Malacostraca > Decapoda > Palaemonidae > Palaemon > Palaemon carinicauda. The sequence continues at coordinate 51,753,303 of NC_090756.1, forward strand.
GGGGTACAACCACTCTTCATCTCGATAATGGTCAGTGCGGATAGGTGACGGTGGGAGTTTCCCATCTGATCGCTCACAGCAAACCAACCTGGTATTGGTGGCCCTAAGTAATATAGCTTTACTGATTATGGCGATACCCAAACGCTTTCACCATAATGTATCCACACTCAGAAAGGGATATATATATATATATATATATATATATATATATATATATATATATATATATATATATATATATTCAAATAAGCCATATATATTTTTGATACATTAATGTCTGGATTCTCTTAACGACCTCGGGATCAGAGCCCCAGGCGAAATCACACAAAGACAAGAGCTTGGCCCCGGCCGGGAATCGAACCCTGGTCGGCAAGCTTGTATAGACAGTGACTAAGCCACTTGGCCACGAAGAAAGATGAAAGTCAATGACAATTCTTCTATACTTATACCTGTCGAATTCAGGTATTTTGTACTTAGAATTGAAATTAACCCATCTTCACCATAGTAGCTAATTGGTAGTTTGTTACTTGGCATTCAATTAATGATAAATTTTGCACATTTTTACGTGTTTTTCATATTCAAATAAGCCATATATATTTTTGATACATTAATGTCTGGATTCTCTTAACGACCTCGGGATCAGATCCCCAGGCGAAATCACACAAAGACAAGAGCTTTGCTCCGGCCGGGAATCGAACCCTGGTCGGCAAGCTTGTATAGACAGTGACTAAGCCACTTGGCCACGAAGAAAGAGAAAAGTCAATGACAATTCTTCTATACTTATAACTGTCGAATTCAGGTATTTTGTACTTAGAATTGAAATCAACCCATCTTCTCCATCGTAGCTAATTGGTAGTTTGTTACTTGGCATTCAATTAATGAAAAATTTTGCAAATTTTTATGTGTTTTTCATATTCAAATAAGCCATATATATTTTTGATACATTAATGTCTGGATTCTCTTAACGACCTCGGGATCAGAGCCCCAGGCGAAATCACACAAAGACAAGAGCTTGGCTCCGGCCGGGAATCGAACCCTGGTCGGCAAGCTTGTATAGACAGTGACTAAGCCACTTGGCCACGAAGAAAGATAAAAGTCAATGACAATTCTTCTATACTTATACCTGTCGAATTCAGGTATTTTGTACTTAGAATTGAAATCAACCCATCTTCACCATCGTAGCTAATTGGTAGTTTGTTACTTGGCATTCAATTAATGATAAATTTTGCACATTTTTACGTGTTTTTCATATTCAAATAAGCCATATATATTTTTGATACATTAATGTCTGGATTCTCTTAACGACCTCGGGATCAGAGCCCCAGGCGAAATCACACAAAGACAAGAGCTTGGCTCCGGCCGGGAATCGAACCCAGGTCGGCAAGCTCGTATAGACAGTGACTAAGCCACTTGGCCACGAAGAAAGATAAAAGTCAATGGCAATTCTTCTATACTTATACCTGTCGAATTCAGGTATTTTGTACTTAGAATTGAAATCAACCCATCTTCACCATAGTAGCTAATTGGTAGTTTGTTACTTGGCATTCAATTAATGATAAATTTTGCACATTTTTACGTGTTTTTCATATTCAAATAAGCCATATATATTTTTGATACATTAATGTCTGGATTTTTTTAACGACCTCGGGATCAGAGCTTCAGGCGAAATCACACAAAGACAAGAGCTTGGCTCCGGCCGGGAATCGAACCCTGGTCGGCAAGCTTGTATAGACAGTGACTAAGCCACTTGGCCACGAAGAAAGATAAAAGTCAATGACAATTCTTCTATACTTATACCTGTCGAATTCAGGTATTTTGTACTTAGAATTGAAATCAACCCATCTTTACCATCGTAGCTAATTGGTAGTTTGTTACTTGGCATTCAATTAATGATAAATTTGGCACATTTTAACGTGTTTTTCATATTCAAATAAGCCATATATATTTTTGATACATTAATATCTGGATTCTCTTAACGACCTCGGGATCAGAGCCCCAGGCGAAATCACACAAAGACAAGAGCTTGGCTCCGGCCGGGAATCGAACCCTGGTCGGCAAGCTTGTATAGACAGTGACTAAGCCACTTGGATACGAAGAAAAAGAAAAGTCAATGACAATTCTTCTATACTTATACCTGTCGAATTCAGGTATTTTGTACTTAGAATTGAAATCAACCCATCTTTACCATCGTAGCTAATTGGTAGTTTGTTACTTGGCATTCAATTAATGATAAATTTGGCACATTTTTACGTGTTTTTCATATTCAAATAAGCCATATATATTTTTGATACATTAATATCTGGATTCTCTTAACGACCTCGGGATCAGAGCCCCAGGCGAAATCACACAAAGACAAGAGCTTGGCCCCGGCCGGGAATCGAACCCTGGTCGGCAAGCTTGTATAGACAGTGACTAAGCCACTTGGCCACGAAGAAAGATAAAAGTCAATGACAATTTTTTTATACTTATACCTGTCGAATTCAGGTATTTTGTACTTAGAATTGAAATCAACCCATCTTCACCATCGTAGCTAATTGGTAGTTTGTTACTTGGCATTCAATTAATGATAAATTTTGCACATTTTTACGTGTTTTTCATATTAAAATAAGCCATATATATTTTTGATACATTAGTGTCTGGATTCTCTTAACGACCTCGGGATCAGAGCCCCAGGCGAAATCACACAAAGACAAGAGCTTGGCTCCGGCCGGGAATCGAACCCTGGTCGGCAAGCTTGTATAGACAGTGACTAAGCCACTTGGCCACGAAGAAAGATAAAAGTCAATGACAATTCTTCTATACTTATACCTGTCGAATTCAGGTATTTTGTACTTAGAATTGAAATCAACCCATCTTCACCATCGTAGCTAATTGGTAGTTTGTTACTTGGCATTCAATTAATGATAAATTTTGCAAATTTTTACGTGTTTTTCATATTCAAATAAGCCATATATATTTTTGATACATTAATGTCTGGATTATCTTAACGACCTCGGGATCAGAGCCCCAGGCGAAATCACACAAAGACAAGAGCTTGGCTCCGGCCGGGAATCGAACCCTGGTCAGAAAGCTTGTATAGACAGTGACTAAGCCACTTGGCCACGAAGAAAGATAAAAGTCAATGACAATTCTTCTATACTTATACCTGTCGAATTCAGGTATTTTGTACTTAGAATTGAAATCAACCCATCTTCACCATCGTAGCTAATTGGTAGTTTGTTATTTGGCATTCAATTAATGATAAATTTTGCACATTTTTACGTGTTTTTCATATTCAAATAAGCCATATCTATTTTTGATACATTAATGTCTGGATTCTCTCAACGACCTCGGGATCAGAGCCCCAGGCGAAATCACACAAAGACAAGAGCTTGGCTCCGGCCGGGAATCGAACCCTGGTCGGCAAGCTTGTATAGACAGTGACTAAGCCACTTGGCCACTTAGAAAGATAAAAGTCAATGACAATTCTTCTATACTTATACCTGTCGGTAGAGTCACTGTAGGCATAGCTTTCACCCGCAGAGGTTGGGGTTCGAATCTCCACCCGGCCAGAAGCTGTTACCATAAAATGAATTCCAAGTGGATATATTTTCCCAAGATAGAATTCGGTATTAAATGCCGTTCGTGGGTGATATTTACATTGATTAAAATCACGTGTGCTTGTGATATATGTTCATTTAAAATAACCACGTGTTACAAACTCACGATTCAGCTATCATGGTGGAGATGGGTTTATTTCAATTCTATGAACAGATTCCTGAATTCGACAGGAATATGTATGGAGATTTGTCATAAACTTTTATCTCTCTGATAGCTCACTCGGTAGAGTCACTGTAGGCATAGCTTTCAGCCGCAGAGGTGGGGGTTCGAATCTCCACCCGGCCAGAAGCTGTTACCATAAAATGAATTCCAAGTGGATATAATTTCCCAAGATAGAATTCGGTATTAAATGCCGTTCGTGGGTGATATTTACATTGATTAAAATCACGTGTGCTTGTGATATATGTTCATTTAAAATAACCACGTGTTACAAACTCACGATTCAGCTATCATGGTGGAGATGTGTTTATTTCAAGTCTATGAACAGATTCCTGAATTCGACAGGAATATGTATGGAGATTTGTCATAAACTTTTATCTCTCTGATAGCTCACTCGGTAGAGTCACTGTAGGCATAGCTTTCAGCCGCAGAGGTGGGGGTTCGAATCTCCACCCGGCCAGAAGCTGTTACCATAAAAGGAATTCCAAGTGGATATATTTTCCCAAGATAGAATTCGGTATTAAATGCCGTTCGTGGGTGATATTTACATTGATTAAAATCACGTTAGCTTGTGATATATATATATATATATATATATATATATATATATATATATATATATATATATATATATATATACATATACCTGAATAATTGTATATATGATTTGAAAAGTTAAAAGTTCGTATTCACAGAACCTCAAGTTCATAATAATCCACCACTTTATTATATTATGCAAATCTCCACTGAGGGACATTCAACTGGAACCGGCTACTTTTTGCTGTGCGAATTTCACGATGTTATAAACATGGCGGTTGGGAGAAGCCACAAACACACACACGCTAATGACGTCATCGTGATATCTTTGTTTAGTCAGGCGAGCAACTATATTGTACCTGAGGGGATACAGGAGATTATGAGATCATATTTAAAGTGAGCGTTTAATGATATATTTCGTATTGTTAAATCTTTTTATTTATGCCATAATGGAAGTAAGACGTAAATTCTTCTTTTTAAAGATAAATCATATCGAAGGAACTTTAATAAATCATACATAAGAAAAAGATAACAGTAAATAATATTGCACATATAAAAATTGTAAACCAAAAATAAAAAAAAACATAATAACATACAAGCAACCTAAAATTGCGTCATGAATTACATGCAAATAAACTCTAA
>NC_090756.1:51768240-51778240 GCF_036898095.1 Palaemon carinicauda
TTTAATATGATTTTTTTTAAAGAAAGGTTTACATGTATATATATATATATATATATATATATATATATATATATATATATATATATATATATATATATATATATATATATATATATATATATATATATATATATATATATTCATGGTAAATAATTGAATTTATTGTGATTGAACTCGTAGATGATCCATCTTTATAGATTTTGTAATATAGAAAGAAGAGAAAGAAATTACTCTTTACAAATGAACACTAAACTTGATTATGAAAAATTTATGGATCATTGCTTTTGTAGTATCATTTAGATTATTTATTTTTTCAAACGACGCAAAACTTGAGCTACAAGACACAAAGGCTTCTTTATATAACAGACTTCTAGAAAATGAAATAACTTTTCTGTAACAAGTGATATTGTCTTTCATTAAATATTACTTATTGTGTTTTTCGAAAAGTAATTAACAATTTGCAGGAAGAAAAATATCTTTAATCAGAGTGAGTTGACCTTAAGTGAAAGTGGGATCGTTATAAATTTCTGATGCAAATGTGAAATATGAACTATAATTTCTATAAGTGGATCTGTTCGAGAGTGATTAATAGTAAAGTTAAAGGTAAAGGGGTCTGGCTTCAGTTCCAGTTTCATCAGAATAGATGCTCACCAGAACATCAGGGGGGCAAACCCAACCCCCACCGTGGTGTCCAATCAGAGCAGTGGCCTCCCCAGTAAACATCATAAACTCATGGTACGGCAAATGCTAAGCGAATATGTTACCGCTGTTTCCTGGCTAGTATTGGGAATGTTCTTAAATTTAACATTACATCAATACTAAACAGTATTCTAGAATTTTATTCAATCTGTGACTATAATGTGGAATGATCTACAATAATTTTTCCAAGAAATTTCAATGATGAAGCTCTACCATCTAAAACTAATATTTATATTTGAGCCTTGAGATATCACTATCTGATATCTGTTTAAAAAAATTTGTCCTTCATATTTATTGTCTGGATATTTTGGCACAGATTTTGGCCTGTGGTTACCCTGCAGAAGAAGAAGAGGAGGAGGGGAAAAAAAGTGGACTTTTAATATTTTCATTGCATGAATGGAACTTACCTTTTTTGAGACTTGGGTAAATTGTAAGTGACCCGCTGGGGTGTATGAAAATGTTTACGCCCTGAGAGGGGGGGGGGGGGGTAAATGGGAATATTTGTTTGTTGGTGAGAATGGATTTATCATGAAGGGATTTGCTTGGTATTATGTTTAGCGAATCCTTATTATTATTATTATTATTATTATTATTATTATTATTATTATTATTATTATTATTATTATTATTATTATTATTATTATTATTATTATTGCTTGCTAAGTTACAACCCTAGTTGGTAAAGCTAAACTCCATATTTTAGAAATCATTTCAAAGTTTTGAGGTGCGGTGATTCCAGCAATTCCAACGGCATCAATTCCATTAGCAGCAATTCAAATATCGTTAATTTTGACATCATCAATTCTTCTAGCAGAGATTTTTATAGCATCAATTCCAATAGCAGCAATTCTAATAGCATCCATTTACCATCTTCAATTCCAGTAGCATCAATTCCAATGGCAGACTTTTATATAGCACTAATTCCTATAGCTGCAATTCCAATATCACCAATTCAAATATAAATTTGAGTAGCATTAATTCCAATGTCATGAATTCCAATTGCAATAATTTCAATAGTATTAATTCCAAATGCAGCAATTCCAATGGCTCTCAAATTTATTATAATCAATTCCAATAGCAGCAATTCCAATATCATCAATTCCAAAGCACCAAATCCAATATCAATAATTTCAACATCATCAATTCAAGTAGCAGCAATTTCAATAGCATCAATTCCAAAAGCAGAAATTCTGATTGCATCAATTCAACATCATCAATTCCAGAAGCATCAATTATAATAGCAAAAATTTCAATAGCATCAATTCCAATAGCATCAATTCCAATATCAACAATTCCCATAGCATCAATTCCAATAGCATCAATTTCAATATTATCAATTGCAATAGCATTAATTAAAAGAGCATCAATTCCAATAGCATTAATTTTAATATTATTAATCACAATAGCATCAATTCCAATAGCAGCAATTCAAATATTATCAATTCCAATAGCTTCAATTCCAATATAATCAATTCTAGTAGCATCAATTGCAATAGCATAAATTCCCACATTTTCGATTCCAATATTATAAATTCCAATACATCAATGCCCATAGTAACAATTCCAATAGCAAAGCATCAATTGCAATGGCACAAATTTCAATATTATCAGTTAAAATAGCATTAACTCTAATACCATCAATTCCAATATCATCTATTCTAATAGCATCAATTCCAATACCATCAATTGCAATAGCAGTAATTCCAATATCAGTCATCGCAATAGCATCTATTCCAATAGCAGCAATTCCAATATCATCAATTCCAATATCAGTCATCGCAATAGCATAAATTCCAATAACAGCAATTTCACTATCATCAATTCCAATATCAGCCATTTCAATAGCCTCAATTTTAATAGCAGCAATTCCAATATCATCAATTCCAATACCAGCCATTTCAATAGCATCAATTCCAATACCAGCAATCTAAATAATATCCATTCCAATAGCAGAAATTCCAATAGTATCAAATCCAATATCAATCAATTCCAATAGTATCAAATTCATTAGCACCAATTCCAGTAGCATCAAATCCAATAGCATCAGCTCCAGTATTATCAATTCCAAAATCAGCCATTTCAGTAGCATCAATTCCAATATCACCAATTCTTATGGCATCAATTTCAATAGCATCGATTCCAATAGCAGCAATGCCAATATCATCAATACCAATATCAGCTATTTCAATAGCATCAATTCCGGTACTAGCAATTCCAATAGTATTAATTCTAATGTCATCAATTCCAATAGTATCAATTTTAATATTATCAATTCCAATATGATCAATTTCAATATCATCAATACTATAAATTCCAATAACATCAATTCCAATAGCAGCAATTCTAATATCATTAATTCGAGAATCAGGCATTTCAATAGCAGAAATTCTAATAGCAGCAATTCCAATATCAGCCATTTCAATGGCATAGATTTTAATAGCAGAAATTCCAGAATCATCATTTCCAATATCAGCCATTTCATTAGCATAAACTCCAATAGCAGCATTTCCAATATCATCAATTTCAATATTATCAATTCCAATATCATCAATTCTAATAGAATCAATTCCAATAGTAGCAATTTAAATAGTATCAATTACAATAGCATCACTTCCAATAGCATTAATTCCAATATCACCAATTCCAATAGCATCAATTACAATACCAGCAATTCCAATATCTACAATTCCAATAGCAGCAACTCGAACAGCATCAATTCCAATATCATCAATTTAAATAGCATGAATTTCAATAGCATAAATTCTAATAGCATAAATTTCAATAGTAGCAATTTCAACATAATAATACGAGCATTATAAGCAATTTCAGTACCATGAATTCCAATAGCAGCAATTCCAATAGCTTCTATTGCAAGAGCAGCTCTTTCAATAGCATCAATTCTAATGGAGCCAATTCTAATATCATCAATTCCAATAGCAGCAATTTAAATAACATCAATTCCAATAGCTGTAATTCAAATAGCAGCCATTTCAATAGCATCAATTCTAATGGCAGCAATTCCAATATCAACAATTCAAATAGAAGCAACTTCAATAAGAAAATTCCAATATTAGCAATTCAAATAGCATCACTTCCAATAGCTTCAATTCCAATAGCATCAATTTCAATAGCAGCCTTTTCAAAAGCATAATTTCTAGTGGCAGCAATTCCAATATTATCAACCCAATAGCATCCATTCCAGTAGCAGCTATTTTAATATCATCAATTCTAACGGCAGTCATTCCAATATCATCAATACTAGTAGCAGAAATCTCAATAACATCAATTCCAAAAGCTGCAATTCCAATGGTAGCCATTTCAATAGCATCAACTCTAATGGCAGCAAATCCAATATGATCAATTCCAATAGCAGCAACTCGAATAGCAACAACTGCAATAGCATGAATTCCAAAGGGTAACAATTTGAACCGCACCAATTCCAGTAGCAGAAATTCCAATAGCAACTATTCCAATAGAGTCAATTCCAATAGCAGCAATTCCTATATCATCAATTGCAAATCATCCATTTCAATAGCATCAACTCCAATATCAGCTATTTCATTAGCAAAATTTCCAATAACAGCAATTCCAATATCATCAATTGCAATATCAGCAATTTCAATAGTATAAAATCCAATTGCAGCAATTCTCATAGCATCAACTCCAATTTCAGTAATTTCAACATCATCAATTCCGATATCATCAATCCCAATAGCATCAATTCCAATAGTATCAACTTCAATACTATAATTCTAATATCATAAATTCCAATAGCAGCAATTCCAATATCATTAATTCATATATCAGCCGTTTCAATAGCATCAATCCCAATAGAAGCTATTCCAATATCATCAATTCCAATATCAGCCATTTCAATAACATAAATTCTATAACAGCAAGATCAATGGTATCAATTCCATTAACAGCCATTCCAATAGCATCAGTTCTAATATCATCAATTACAATATAATCAATTCCAGTATCATTAATTCTAATATCATCAATTCCAATAGTACCAATTTCAATAGTATCAATTAGAATAGCATCAATTCCAATAGCATCAATTCTAATAGCATTAATTTCAATAGCAGCCATTTCAATATTATGAATTCCAATAAAAGCAATTCCAATGTCAACAGTTCCGATATCAGCAATTCCAATATCCTCCATACCAGTATAGGCAATTTCAATAGTATCAATTCAAATATAATCAATTCCTATGGAAGAAACCTCAACATCAACAAGTCTTGTAGCCACAATTTCAATAGTAGCAATTCCAATATTTTCAATTTCAATATAAGCAATTCCAATAGCATCAATTCCAATATAAACAATTCCAATAGCAGCAATTTTAATAACATCAATTCTAATGATAGAAATTTCAATATCATCAATACCAATAGCAGCAACTCTAATAGCAGCAACTGCAATAGCATGAATTCAAATAGTAGCAATTCCAACAGCATCAACTCCATATGTAGCGATTTCAATAGTACCAATTCAAATAGCAGCTATTTCAATAGCATCAACTCTAATGGCAGCTAATCCAATATCATCAATTCCAATATTATAAATTCAAATAGCAAAAATTTCAATATCATCAATTATAATAACATCAATTTTCTAGAGCAACAATTCCAATATCATCAATTCTAATATAAACAATTTCAATAGCATCAAATCCATTAGCAGAAATTTTAATAGCATCAATTTTAATGGCAGCAATTCCAATATTATCAATACAAATAGCAGCAACTCCAATAGCATGAATTCTAATATTAGCAATTCAAACTGCATCCATTCCAATAGCATGAAATCCAATTGCATCAATTGCATCAATTCCAATTGCAGAAATTCCAATAGCATGAATTCCAATAGCAACAACTTCAATGACACAAATTCCAATAGCATCAACTCCAATAGCATCAATTCCGATAGCATCAACTGCAATAGCATCAATTCCAATAGCATCAACTCCAAGAGCATCAATTCCGATAGCAGCCATTCCAATAGCAGTAATTCAATAGCATTAATCCCAGTAGCAGCAATTTCAATAGCATTAATTCCAATAATAGCCATCCCAGTAGCATCAATTCTAATAGCACCATTTCCAATAGCAACAACTCCAATAGTATCAATTACAATAGCAGCAGTTCCAGTAGCATCAATCTCAATAGCAGCAATTCCAATAGCATTAAATCCAATAACATCAATTCCAATAGCAGCAACTCCAATAGCATCAATTCAAATAGCAGCAACTGCAATAGCATCAATTCCAATAGCAGCAATTTCAATAGCATCAATTCCTCTAGCATCAACCATTTATTCATATATAATAGGAGAATTATACGGAAAGGTTTAATTTCATATTAACGGATATATGATTTAGATTAATTCTGCAGTGATTTCATATGAATCCCATTCTCTCTCTCTCTCTCTCTCTCTCTCTCTCTCTCTCTCTCTCTCTCTCTCTCTCTCTCTCTCTCTCTCTCTCTCTCTCTCTCTCTCTGTAGAATTGAAAAGTGATATAGGAGTTAAGAAACACTTTTCTCTTTTTGCATGGTTTCAGAAACATTTATTATTATAAATAGTCTGAAGTCTGAAATATTTTATCAAAATTTCACATACACACTGTACTACCATTAGATATTTGCACACCCAAATGGATGATATAATAGTTAAAATAGGCGAATGTAATTTTACAGTATGGGCTGTACGTTTTTGTAGAATACCACGAACAAACTAGCAAGGCACACTAAACTAATTCAGGGTCGAAATTGGTAAAAATGGCTTGACATGAATTATGGAATAATTTGAATGTATTAATATGTGAACTAATATTGTTTAATTTTTTATTTTTATTATTGAGTGCTTTCATACTCACATGCCAAAGTCCTATACCGTTTCTGTCATAGTATACATGATTGATTCATTTTGAAGAGGGTCTACTTGTTTTTTTTTTTCTTTAATTCCGAAATCCTAAGTAAAAGGAATTTGAAAATTGACAAAATTTAAACATCAATAACTTTGTTAGATTTTAAGGTATTTTCAAAATTCTTAGTGTGCTTCAATTCACATTTGGTCTACATTATGGCTCACCTATTGCATTATTGATTGATACTGATGATGAGGATGATGATGATGATGATGATGATTATTATTATTATTATTATTATTATTATTATTATTATTATTATTATTATTATTATTATTATTATTAGCTAAGCTACAACCCTGGTTGGAAAAACAGTATGTCATAAAGCCAAAGGTCTCCAAAGAGGGAAAAATAGCCTGGTTAGAAAAGGAAATAGGGAAGTAAATAAACTGCTAGAGAAGTAATAAACAATTAAAATAAAATATTTTAAAAATATTTTTGTGTTAAAGTACCAATTTTTTAAAATATTGATTCAAAGTGTATTTCATCTGTGATAGTTATTGATGACATGATAAAATAAATGTATTCTGAAAAGGGACATTCAGAGCTACCAAATTATACAATTGAGATATGAAAGGATTTTCCAATAACCGCAAGCAACGTTTATAACACGTGCAATGTTAAAAAAAAAAAAAAAAAAAAAAATATCCTGAGATTTTCTAAATCAATAAATACATAAAAATGGTTTTGTATGTTATTCAATAACTTTTCATAATTGAAACATTTGTTCCAACGTTGTAGCTTAACAGCCCTATGGGCTGCATGATTGCAAGAGCTCTTGCTTGGCCGAAATGGACAGGCAATCTTCAACATCATAAAATGACTGCTTTGGATAGAATTTTTACTAAGAGATAAATATGATTCCAATAAAAAAAAAAAAATATCTTTCTAAAATCTCACGCCCCTACCACAGCCTAACATATTAATAAACTTATTGTTTTATAATGAAAAAGTAATAACACTATTTTATTTACCTTATTTTTGTAGTCCATAGGAATAGCCATTGCTGTTCCAGGTTGTCAGGTAAAGGAGTTGCCATGTTTGTTTTTGTTTGTGTTTTTTTCTTGTTGAGTTGTTGCTAATAGTTTGATGAAGATGAAAAAGGTCTTGGGATGAACCTTGTATCTTCAGGGAAAGGGTCTTCAAGATGCTTATAATTTCCTTCATTAATGTGAGTTTTTTTTCTATCTTTTTAGCTTTCATAAACTCATTCAAACACTTAGCACCTGAAGTAGTCAAGCAATTTGTGTACAAATGTTCAATATCCATTTTGCTTGTCGAGCAAGATACCATACGCCACCTTGATCAAAATCTCTTGTTTTCGTATGATCAGGAGCTACACTGAAGCTAATTGCACTGGCATCACTAACACTATTGCTCGTCTTGAGGTCTTCCTTTGGGTAATCCTTACAGACGACGCTGCTTGAAGCATTACTGAACTTCCAGTGGAGCCCTCGTTGGAGTTTTAGAAGTCCTCTGTTTCTTCGTCACATAGGTAGGGAATGAAATGGTCCTCTTGTCTGAGCCAATAACTCTTTCGCATAAACAAACCAAAGTTTGTTATTGACTTTTCTATGAAGGATCCCATCGCTGGGCAGGGAAGACTGACCTGATACAATATGAGACATTTCAAAGGGATTTTCTCTGATGACAAACGCGACTTGATACGAGATAGGACCTTTCGAAGTACTTGCAGTATATTAATAGCACCTTTGCCACTATTAAGTTACAATCATGGTCTTATTCTGCCCAAGTGTGGATCCAGCAAGTTCAAAAAGTAGTGAACGAGGGGTTCGGAAAACCTAACCAAAGCAGCTGGGGGTCCGCCATTTTAAGCTATTTTCAGAGCGATTTTTCATGTATCTGTAACTCTTTTCTTCTTATTATTGCTTATATAAGGTGAATATGCATTATGTAATAGCAGCATCCTAATAATATAAATAAATAATTTCAGCATTAATTTCTACAATTACTTTTGATACATAACTATAAATTCCCGGGAAACCTCACCAACTGGCTACCTCTTGAGTTATATCTATAATTATTGAAGCTTCTGCATCCTTCCTTTCAACTATCAACCAACAGCAATCCTGGACTCATCGAATTGTAGTTAGTCTCAACCTTTTCCAACTTGATTCATATCGGAAACACAATCTCTTTATTTCCAGATAATGTATAATGAATGGGTAAAACTTGAGAGAGAGAGAGAGAGAGAGAGAGAGAGAGAGAGAGAGAGAGAGAGAGAGAGAGAGAGAGAGAGAGAGAGAGAGAGAAGAATAATTTCAATCTTTCACATCTCTTTAACTACATTATTCTTGTAGCAACTATTGGACGTAAGATGTTGATTATGTTTTTGTTTTATTACAATTTGAGACTATATATATATATATATATATATATATATATATATATATATATATATATATATATATATATATATATATATATATATATATATATATATATATATATATATGTATATATATATATATATATATATATATATATATATATATATATATATAATATATATATATATATATATATATATATATATATATATATATATATATATATATATATATATATATGTATATGTGTGTGTGTGTAATGCTGTTGCACTTACTCTTGTGTATTGGACATGATAAACAACTCAGAGAATTTCAACAAATAGCTATGTATGATGCTATCACTAAACACGCGACTTTCCTGCATTCAGCCACAAATAGTTTAGGATTTCAAATGAAATATGGGTAAAAAATAAAGACATAATGATATTTTTATTTATATATTTAGTTTTTTAAAACGTCTGTGTATGAGGTAATACAATAAGAAAACAAACTTAGATCCCGTGTCCATTGAAGGGCTAAGTAAGAGCTTTCTAACAGCTGCTCTATACAGTTTGACAAAATTATCTAATTTCATATAGTAAAATTATATCTAATAAGTGAAGATGATTTTCTACAAATATTACATGAGCTTTAAACATTATAAATATATGAATGAGAAGCTACTGAAAGAGGAATGGTAAAAATGTATATAAAAATAAATTAGTTTTAATTCTATGAATTAAAAAAAAATATAATTATAAGAAATAAATGTCTAATAAGTAATAATTTCTTTGTTTCTTATTATGGAATAATACAGCACCTAAAAATAAGAAATCAAATTCAAACGAAAATCAAACTTGTCTCGAATGATTAAAAAATTCAATTGGAATTTTGGACAATAGATTCTATTGGGAGCGTCCCTGCTAGGCGATCACCGACCTGATGTTCGAGTCCTGCGCATTCTCGATAGTTTCTTGCAGTGTCTGCAACCTCACCATCCTTGTGAGCTAAGGATGGGGGATTTTGGGGGAGCTTT
>NC_090756.1:51783240-51788240 GCF_036898095.1 Palaemon carinicauda
TTAACATGTCTAAACCACTTCCTTACCTTTAGGGTTGTGGTAGCCTATTGATAACGTCCTTGCCACTCAGAAAAGACAATATCCCACAAATTGCCCAAACTGGTGGCATTTAAGAAAGTGGGAGGGTGAAAAGAGTTAAATTTATGTGTGTGCATATCTATCTAAATATTTAGCCGTCATTTTTGACGGGTTGCATACACAAGTTTGATGATAAAGTTTTTCTTTTTAATTTTATGAAAGGAAATTTCGTTTAACCGTAATATGGTGTACTTCCTGTGCAAGGGGAAATTTCGTGAGCTGTTAAAGCCACACTTTGCAGTTAGGTGGCAGTAACGACTTAACTTTTACCATTAGGATCAAGATCTCGCTTAATTATCCAGTTCGATAGTCTTCCATTTTTTTTTTTATCTTGCTTCTATTTTATGCGCTTGTTGTGTTTGAGACATATATATATACATGCATACTTACGTCCAAAACTTCCTCACTTGATTAAACAAACTCCAATTCTCAGTTAATTACCTCTTTCTTTACATATTGCGTATTGTTAATTACTACAATGGAATTGTTCAGCGGCTCCTTTCCTCTTGGTAAGGGTAGAAGAGACTCCATAGCTATGGTAAGCAGATCTTCTAGGAGAAGGACACTCTAAAATTAAAGCATTGTTCTTAAGTCTTTGGTAGTGTCATTGCCTTTGTACCATGGTCTTCCACTGTCTTGGGATAGAATTCACCTGCTTGAGGATGCACTCAGACACACTATTCTTTCCTCACTGGGATATTTTCCCTGTTGGAGCTGTTGGGCTTATGCAATCCTGTTTTTCCAACTAGGGATGTAGCTTAGATGGTGAAGATAATAATAATGATAAGGTATAGCAACTGTCGGTTGATAACTGACTTTAAGTGTTCGTAAATCTAAAATTTATTCTACAATTAATTTGAAAGTAGATCTGGATAAAAGACAAGAACTAAATAAAAAAAACGACAGGCAAAAAGAAGATTGAAAATAAATTAAACCAGAAATTGTCCTGCTCAATGGAACATAAATTTGAGACGTCACAAATCGAATCTTTATCTAAAATTTTCAAGTCTCTCCCGTCTTTTGTATCTTATCTCTGCATAAATACAGGATATTATACCTCCAAGGACTCCAACAGGGTAAAATAACCCAGTGAGGAAAGGAAATAATAAAACAGTTACAATAGTGTGCCTGAGGTTTCAGAACCCTCAAGCAAGAGAACTCTAACCCAAGGCAGTGCGAAGTTGGATTGCTTTTAGCGATCAGAGGAAATCTCCCACCATCACCAATCCACAGTTGCCCGCGTGGTGATGAAAATGAACAAACCCCAGACATGAATAAGGACAGGTCTGAGTTCTTTATCTCTCTGTGGAATAGAAACGACTCTAGGTGTTGTTGTTGATAATTAAACTCAATCATTGCTATAAATCGGTACTCATTAGACAAGAAACAAACAAATATAAAGTTTTAATCAATCTAGGAGATTTCTGGCTATAATTAAACCACCTTATTATTGTCTGCAATTCTATCTTTAATAGTCTATTCATCAAATTTCTTGAGGATGCTACACATCTAGCATTAACCCTCACGATTCATCAGACAATTTTGTACCTTTTAAACTGTGGGGATTTTATGTGGCTTCTTGCAATCTGAATCCCACCATTACTGCAGACTCTACAGTTGTTGAATTAACTTCTGTACCTCGGTAGAAACTTCTTCTTAATGATAACTTCCATAACCTCAATTTTGTATCGCAAACAAATCTATGCAATCTGGATATTACAAAGATAAAGTGCCAACATCAAAGAAGATATGTAAAGTTTGTTGGCGTTGTGTGTAAGATGAGTTTTGCTATTCCCTATCATTTGCTTGTTTTATTTTATTTTATGAACTTTTTTACTTTTAAAAATAATGGATCAGACACACAGACAGACAGTCAGCTTCATTAATTGCATAAATTACTTTTGAAAAGAGAGAGGAACAATGGATGAAAAACTAATATTTGTCATTATCTCATTAAAAAAAATAAAAACTAACTAAATCACCAATTCAAAATTTTTTTTTCATTACATACTAAGCCTACTGAATAAGTCTAAAGATAAGTTTAATGCCATGTCAAATCGTTTTAAGTGTCTCAGTAGAAAAGGGATAATCATTAGCATGTTAATTACAGGAATATTTCTTTATAGAATAATATATGATAAAATTTCCCAGAATTCGTTACATTATCTGATAATGACGTAAATATCCCTATAGATATCTTCAAATGTTTTGAAACAAGATTTATCTATTCTTTGTCTTTTTAGGCTTTCAGTACTGCTGAATTTTTGACAGAATCAAAGATTTCTCAAATTGCGTTGTTTTATGACGAAACTAGGAAATTTTCACTATTTCATGATTCCAGAAATTTAAAACAGCGCATTTTCTTAATTCCTTGAATTATCTAAAAAAATAATTAGCCAATTACTTGAAAGGGGAGTGAATTTGCCGTAATCACTCGTATGAAGAGAATAATTTTTACTGATTTCATGAAATTTCTTTCGTTTTCTCTTTGGTCTTTGGTGGAAGAAATTTAAGATAATTACAGACTTTTAAAGAGTTAGTTTATTCAATTAGTTTACAGTGTGGTCATATTTCTCTCTCTCTCTCTCTCTCTCTCTCTCTCTCTCTCTCTCTCTCTCTCTCTCTCTCTCTCTCTCTCTCTCTCTCTCTCTCTTCTATTATAGAAAGTATTATGTTAATTGTTATTTATTTATTGCCATTATCAAAAGATTCCTATATTACTGGACTATCTGTCTATCTACACACACACGTATATATATATATATATATATATATATATATATATATATATATATATATATATATATATATATATATATATATATATATATATATATATATATATATATATATATATGTGTGTGTGTGTGTGTGTGTGTGTGTGTATACATATATACAGAGAGAGAGAGAGAGAGAGAGAGAGAGAGAGAGAGAGAGAGAGAGAGAGATTATAAATATGCACAAACTTATTTATAAAACTATATGTTTATTAAAATACTTAATAAGCGAGTAACTATATTTCGACCAAGGTGATTGGAGGGTGTTAATGTCAGAATATCGTTAATCCTTGGATTATATACGACTTTTTGGAGGATAAACCCAGTTATTTTAATTAATCTCTGCTGCTCTTTCGTTAATTTTTTTGAGAAATTGTTTCACTTTAAACTCTAATTGCTCATTACTTCTCTTGTATTTTATTTATTTACTTTCCTCACTGGGCTATTTTTCCTTGTTGGAGCCCTTGGGCTTATAGCTTCTTGCTTTTCCAACTAGAATTGTAGCTTACCTAGTAATAATAATAATAATAATAATAATAATAATAATAATAATAATAATAATAATCATCATCATCATAATAATAATAATAATGAGTTTTTGTGTGATACGTTCTCTTGATTCTGATTATTTTTTCTCGCGTAAACATATTTCCAATAAAGTAACTTCTTTTGCTGTTTTCACACCGTTTGCTTTTCATTAATTCAATCAAAACTATTTCAGAATTCTTCATTAATCATAAAGTAAATCTATTACAAAGGTAATATCTTATTATTATGATTATTCAATATTGAGTTCAAAAAGAATGTAATCGTGCTAACGTAAAGAGTATGTCATTATTCATCGCTATGTAACTACGGAAGTAGTCCTCTGAAGAGCATTAATAATCTAAAAGAAACTTATTAAATTATTCATTTCACTGGTGAAACCAAATCTGATGATTATTTTTCGATAAATTTATTCATGAAATGTTTGAATTCGATTAGGAATAAAGATTATCATACGAGTCAGTGTATTGATGCAATTTGATTTTAATTGACTTCCTGAATTACATCTAAGTTTTCTTTAAACCTGTTTAGCTTTTGATGTGTGATGTCTGTATACTGAGAGGGTACATCAACTTACAATTCGATCTTTATATATAAATTAAAATCGAGAACTGTTGTTTCTCATTGGAAATTGTCTTCCAAAAACAATCTAATAAACCATCTATTCTCAAACTAATGCTGGCATTAAAAGACACCATCTTTTCATATACATGAAAAGATGAAAGGAAAGCAAAACTTTGATTAACAAGATTTTGAAATATTTGGAATACCACTTTTGCGAAATAAAGACTATGAAGAAGCTACAGAGTATACTGTAATGAAGTGTACAGTTTGGCAAATCGGGGAATAAGACATTTCAAAATTTTTTTGTAGCGGCGTCTTGCAAGAAAACAGCTAAAACGAAAAATAATGAGGTTCTGAGAGCAATTTTAAACTCTGGGAAATGTTGTAGTTTCTAAAAACAAAAGATGTTATTACAGCTCACATCATAGGTAATTAGCATAGATGCTCTCTCTCTCTCTCTCTCTCTCTCTCTCTCTCTCTCTCTCTCTCTCTCTCTCAATGGCCCGGTACATTTTTATAGTAAGAAAGCTTGCGCGATGCGATGAAGTGGCGGGTGATGGTGGCTGAGAGGTTTTCTCTAACCCAATAAGATTAACCTTTCCGCTAAGACCAGCTGTGAGCATTCAGACTGGAACCGGACCGCTATTAACTCTCCTACATTTTCATATTTTTGTTTTTCTCATTGTCAACCCTTCTATCCAATCTCTCAACTTTCAATCTCTCTTTTCCAGAAAAAAAGAAAGAAAGAAAAAGTAGATATTTAGGTACGACGACTATTTATTACTAGCCTATACACATATAGACATTAATGAGCTGACAGCTACCTCATGCGTCAGAACAGATGCTTTGGAACCTTTATAAACAATGCCAGGAATTCACACACAGGTTTTGAGGTACTGGAACAGAGGAATCGCAGGGTGACAGAGGACGAAAGAATGGAATAGAACTATTATTGCCCCAGAAAGCACATTCCTAACGTGTAATAGCTGACCACCCTCTGTGACCGACCCTAAGCGAAATAGGCTCAACTGCTCA
>NC_090756.1:51803240-51806517 GCF_036898095.1 Palaemon carinicauda
TTTTTCTTGTTAATAGTACTAGTAGTAGTAGCAGTAGTAATAGTAGTAGTAGTAGTAGTAGTAGTAGTAGTAGTAGTAGTAGTAGTAGTAGTAGTATTACTTAACCTTTTATACTAGGTCTTAGCTTAACCTACCGTGAAGGATTTCATGGATCACTTTATTATTCAACGAACTCAACTATAACAAACATTTAAACTTAATACAGGAATGTAGGAAAATGCTTAGAACTTGTCAAAGAAATAAGACTCAACCTGTGAAAATCAAAATTTCAACAAATAAATTTCTACTAAATATCGGTTGGGAATTAGTTTTAAGATTGAGCAAATTCTGACACCTTACGTTTCAATGACAAAATATCAGAAACTAATCTAGATTGGTTCTCAAAGAAAAAAGTATAATAAGAAAAAAATTATAATTGAATTAAAAGACTGAAAAATTCAAACTGGACGCTCTTTAATGTAATGATACTGATATAGAAATGGCTACAAAAAGTAAAAGTTAAGTATTATTAATAGTAGTATTATTATGATTATTATATTTTTATCATCATCATTAATATTATTATTATTATCATTATTATTATTATTATTGTAGTTGTTGTTGTTGGTGTTGTTGATTTTGTTGTTGTTGTTGTTGTTGTTATTATTATTACTTGGATTCTAAATCCATGAGTTAGTCTTAAGCATAGAAACCAGTGATTAACGGGCCAAACGGGTTCAAAGGTCACCTGTACAAAGTCCAAACATCTTTCACAAAAACAACAAAATCAGAGTAAAACGCTCTCTGGCCTAGCCAAAACCACCAAACAAATATATATATATATATATATATATGTGTGTGTGTGTGTGTGTATATATATATATATATATATATGTCTATATATATGTGTGTGTGTGTGTGTAAATTCCCTAAGAGTACTATGGCTGTTATAAACCGTTGAGTGCGATCACGGAACTCCATTATAGGTGAGGTGTATTAAGTCTGATAAGTGACGTGTTGTAAGCCTATTGGTGAGAGTATATGCCTATCACAGTGGAGATTTCCACAAAATCTAATAATTCAGCATATTGATAGAAAAATATTTTATTTACTTATTCCGAAGGGTAAGAAGTACCACTTGAGCGATCATAAGAACAAGTGTGTAATCATCTGAAGAGTATCGGCTGTGTAAAGTGTATTCACAAATCTTTTAATGAAAAAGTGAAAAAAACCCATGTTCCGTTGTCTCATTATCTGTCGACATGGGACATACATATACAGTATACCATCATCATCAGCACCATCATCTTTTCTTACGCCTATTAACGCAAAGGGCCTCGGTCAAATTTTGTCAGTCGTTTTTATCATGATTTTTTAAATCAACACTTCTCCATTCCTCATCTCCTTCACGCTTCCTAGTCCTCAGCTATGTGGGGCTGGGTCTTCCAACTCTTCTAGTGCCTTGTGGAGCCCAGCTGAATGTTTGGTGAAATTAAATCTCTTAGGGAGTGCGAAAAACATGCCGAAACCATCTCAATCTACTCCTCACCATGATCTCATCAAGATATGGTACTCAAGAAATTTCTCATATAATTTCCTTTCTAATCCTGTCTTGCCATTTAACTCCCAATATTACTTTAAGAGCATTGTTCTCAAATCTACAAAATTTGTTTGCTATTATTTCATTGCCCTACCACGACTCATGTCTATACAGTAACACCAAACTCACTAAAGTGATATATAACCTTATTTCTATGTTTTTTCAGGTGATTTGATTTCAAAATATTACTTAACCTAGCCTTTTTCTGACTTTTTTTTTTTTTTTCAATCTTTCACTAAACTCTAATTCTAAATCTCACACACACACACACTTACACACATATATACACATATATATATATATATATATATATATGTATGTATGTATGTAAAGGAAAGATAAGATATTTTAAGAGTAACAACATTAAAATAAATATTTACTATATAAACTATAAAGACTTTAAATAACGAGAAGAAGGGAAATTAGATAAAACAGTGTGCCCGAGTATACCCTCAAGCAAGAGAACTCTAACCCAAGACAGTGGAAGACCATGGTACAGAGGCTATGGCACTACCCAAGACTAGAGAACAATGGTTTGATTTTATAATGTCCTTCTCATAGAAGAGTTGCTTACCATAGCTAAGGAGTCTCTTCTACCCTTACCAAGAGGAAAGTATCCATTGAACAGTTACAGTGCAGTAGTTGACCGCTTGGGTAAAGAATAATTGTTTGGTAATCTCAGTGTTGTCAAGTGTATCAGAACAGAGAAGAAACTGTAATCAGAGAGAAGAATTCAACGTAGTACTGTGTGGCCAGTCAAAGATCCCAATAACTCTCTAGCGATAGTATCTCAACAGGTGGCTGGTGCCCTGGCCAACCTACAATCTCTCTCTCTCTCTCTCTCTCTCTCTGTGTGTGTGTGTGTGTTTTATATATATATATATATATATATATATATAAATATATATATATATATATATATATATATATATAAAAACGACCACCATCTCTCTTGGGTTAGAATTCTCTTGCTTGAGGGTAACACTCAAGCCTTCTATTCTACGTTTCCTTATTTCCTTTCTTGACTGGGCTATTTTTCCTGTTGGAGCCTGTGGGCTTAAAGCATCCTGCTTTTCTATTTCCGGTTGTAGCTTAGCTAATAATAATAATAATAATAATAATAATAATAATAATAATAATAATAATAATAATAATAATATAGTTAAACCAGCTTCCAGACACATTTTGCGGTATATGAAACGATTCAAATATCTTTTGGTATCTGAACTTGGTTGATTTTGCCAATGTATAAAAAGTGACATAACCTCCAGAAATAAGCAAAGGAACAAAACCTAACCTAACCTAAAGTTTCCATGTACAATAGGCCCCAAAACTGATGCAAGAAATTGCAAGATTCCTCTGGACAATTGAATTTCGTCAAGTTATCGTACATCCGCCAGCTCTGGATTCAGTGTCCTCGTTAGTGCTCCACATTATTGCTTGACTATATGAGTTGATTTGTTAATCTAAATCCAACAGTCCAAGTTGTGGTGTAGGAAATGATTAACTAGAATAGCTATTTTATACAGCTGAATTTTTTTTTCTGTAAAAATGCGTCATTTAGTCCATTTCTTAATTTTAGATAATCTTTTTTAGGGAAAATACGGTTAAGAAACAACCCATCATAACAAGAGCATCAAGGATGTTTCCAGTTCTCAACCCCCCCCTCTCTCTCTCTCTCTCTCTCTCTCTCTCTCT
>NC_090756.1:51809517-51814517 GCF_036898095.1 Palaemon carinicauda
AACCAGGAATATTCCAATTCCAACCTTGCTGGAATCTGGGAACAGTTTGGACCGCTTTAAAATTGTCATCTTTAAAATGGTTGAATTTCTTTGGAAGAAACTGAGAAATTGTAATTCACTTGATGAACTACTTTCTCCTTTACTCTTGGGACACTCGAGGAAGATACAATTTTTCATAATATTATTTTCATCTTTTCCCCATTACCATAAGTAAAGAAAAAAATATTTTTTTTTAATAAAAGTTCTGTTTTGTTTTTACAGATGGATATAATTCTTGGTTTATGTGGTTGGTTTTAATACACCAGTGAGTGAGGATTTTTTTTTTTTCATTATGATTTGCAAAGTAATTTTTGACATAGGGAAATTAGGTTTCTGTATCAAGTGAAAACACTTTCCGAAATCCCATTTTCACTATTCATCACTCAATTTTTAGATATTGTTTATATTTCAAAAAAAAGTTTTATGGTTTTGAAATATAGTTTAATCTTTTCAAAAAGAACTAAACCTTTTGATACAAGATTTTGTTACCTGGAAAGTGCTCAGTGCTCAAAGAGCAGAAAGTTACGCTATCTCTTGGTTCACGGTCGAGACACTTATCTGAGATTGCATTTAGTAACCAACTAAGGTACAGTAGTACAGTGGCTTCATTAATTCCGGTACTCTTCACGGGAGGCCAAGGAGACGTCTGACTGCTGGACTTTATATATAAAAGCAGGGTAACGCTGTTGGCCACACTGAGCTTGTAAGTACGTGATCATTATCATCATCTCCTCTTACGCTAATTGACGCTAAGGGCCTCGGTTATGTTAAATAGGTGACAGAAAACGTAAACACTTAACTTTACAAAACAGATGTATGAATGACAGAAAACCTTTAACACTTAATTTTAGGAAACACATTTACAAATGGCAGGTAATAATAACACTTGACTTTACGATAAACTTGAAATAATTTTTTTTTTCCTTTTTCAAATTTTTATAATTTAATATTTTTTTTTTTTACTTTACGTTTTTGTATTTTCTAAATTCAATTACACTACGTATTTTCTTCATCATTGCCACTTTTCATTCATTTTATAGTTGGCGCTTGGTCTGCCTCTACCGAAGGCCTCTTTTTAAAATAATCGCCGAAAGTAGCTTGTTTCTGCCTGCTTCTTAAAATTTTCCTGAAATGGACTCAGGCAAACTTCACTGCAGCACTGAATCGCACGACATGTGAGAATTTTTTCTGGGTGCCTCTTTTCTACAAGAGCCACAATTTTAAAGTAGCCATGTCGACCCTCCTTAATTTCTGCCGTTGTCAGTAGGTCATCCCCCCCCCCCCCCCCCCCCCCGCGCTGTACTTCTTCCTGAACGACGCTCACTCGCATGGCCTCTAACTCCTTTAGGTCATCCGTCGTAAGTTCTTCTTGGTGCTCCTCGATAAGCTCATTAATGTCGGCCTCATCAACTTCAGACCCATGGATTTCCCGAGTGTAATGGTCTCCCGCAACTCATATTGAGCAACAGGTTTAGGATTGTCAACATTTTCGGAATCGGCTTCAGCTTGGTCTGCATGGAAGCCCTCGAAATCTCGTGCGGAGATGGCATTAGGCCACAGCTTCTTCCAAGCAGAGTTCAAGGTGCGCCTTGAAACCTCCTGCCAAGCTTGATAGATGATTATGAGGAATATGACAATATTCAAATGCTCCTTCCAGAATTGACGAAGGGTGAGGTTTGTGCTCTCAATGATTTCGAAACATCTCTTGAATAGATACTTCGTATAAAGCTTCTTAAAAATTTAAATCACTTGCTGGTCCATGGGCTGGAGGGGAGGGGTGGTGTTTGGTGTGAAGATAGAGAACCTTGATGAAGGAATATTCTGCTACAATATCTTCCTCCGTGGCAGGAGGGTGAGCAGGGGCATCGTCCAGCACCAGCAGGCATTTCATAAGGAGGCGCTTCTCTTCCAAATACTTTTTCACAATCGGGCCGAGACAAATATTTCTATACTAGATGAACAATTGTCTTGTTACCCAGGCTTTTCATTAGCCCTCCACAACATGTGAAGATTTTCCTTAGTGACTTTGGGGGTCTTGTAGGCTCGAGCTTGAGGAGTATCAGAGTGATACACCAGCATAGGTTTCACCTTGTAATCCCCACTGGCATTTGCACAGAGTGCAAGGTAAGCCTGTCCTTCATAAGCTTATGCCCAGCTAGGCCTCTTTTCTTCTGCCGAGATGTACATTCGACAAGGCATTTCCCCCCCCCCCCAAAAAAAAAAAAACCCTTTCTCATCGCAATTGAAGACTTGCTGGGGACTGGAGCCTTACCGGACAGTCAACTTGTTGAACGTCTTAGCAAAGGCTTTGGTCTCTTTGATGTCCGAGCTTGCAGCCTCCCCCTGACGCACCACTGAATGAATGCCTGAGCGTCTCTTAAATTTTTCAAAGTCCCACGAGAAGCCTTGAAACTCTGGGGGTTACTGCTTCGATGTTCCCTCTTCTGCGTCGGCTTCGGCCTGAGCATGCATGAGATCACCAAAAAATTGTGTTGGCGTTCTAGCAGATTTTCACTTCTTTGTTCTTTATCCAGACAAGCAGCAGTCTCTCTCTTTCATCGTGGACGTGGCTCCTCTTGCTGGAGAAAAACAGTTTCCTCCTTAAAAGGTGTTGCTACTTTGATAGCTTCCTTCTGCTTCAGGATCGTAGACGGATTTCGGCCATATTCCTTCGTGAGCACACTTAACCGCATGCTAGCCTCGCATTTCTTCATTATTTCCATCTTCGTCTCCATGGAAAGCATTCTCTTCTTTCCCTTGACATCAGCGACTTTCCTGAGATCCATGGCTAATGATGTAATGCAATATCCCACACGATACAGTACAATTGTTACGAAGGTGGAAATCACAAACACAAAGTCCAATGCGTAGGATACCGGTGCCGAAACAAAAACACATAGGAACGGCCAATGCATAGATGCATAATGGGATACAGTACAGTAGATGCTGACCAATAGGAGAGGAGGATCTCATGGTGGTAACTAGCATCCGAGTAGGGAGATAACCAATGGGATCGCTAGAGAATGGTAGCGAGTTTACGGGCTGGCGGCGCGCGAATTTTAAAATCAGTCGCGGACATTTCATTGTTCGAAACATTTTTCGTCATGCGAGTCGTAAAATTCTTCGCATCTCGTTTCACAGAGTGAAAATTTTGTAAGCAGATTTTTTCGTATTGAGAGGTTTGACTTTATTTGCTTAACAGCACTTTTCAAAATTAGTCTAAATGCATTTGGTCTATTGTCAAGAAGATTAACGACTTTTTTGGCTTACGAGCATTTTATTAGTCTGAAAGCAGTAGTTTCCTGCTGTAAGCGAATTTTTATTGATAACTATTGACAAGACTATAGTTGCCGAAGGGATTCCGGGCAAAATAAGCCACACCCCCTTGATGACGTCATAGCTAATCATGTTCTCTCCCGCATTATAAGCGGTCAAAACACATCCCCTTAAAGTTATCATAAGTTAGTGTAATTTGGAATTGACAGGCGAGACTATGTGATTGGCCATGCGTGATCAGGAGGTGAGGGTTAATCTCGCTCGGAATCCTTGTTGCGACTACAGCACGTGATGTGCAGAAATTGGTTACACAGTATCTATATGCCACCTTCTGCCCGCATATTTTTTTTTTTCTTTTTTTTTTTTCTTTTTTCTTGCCATTAGCTGACATTCCAACCATCTCTAGCCCAGATCCTTCTTCCATTTTGGGAGCAGCACCCGTAGAAGAATTGTGAACATTTGTAATTTCTTTTTTGTATAGTTGTGACCCCATGAAATTAGTGATGGCTATTGTTCATGAAAAGTACATTAATGTGCTGCCTTGTAAAGGTATCAGTCTCATGACAATGACGAACAATATAATTAGGAAAGAAGTTAAAGATCACTCGAGAAGTGAAGAAATTTTTTATTCAATAGAAAGGCCAAAAGTAAAATGTAAAATGATTGCAAGAAATTTAGAGAAAAAATGAGATGTGATAACTGTGCGGCATATTGTGACATTAAACATGAGAGAGAGAGAGAGAGAGAGAGAGAGAGAGAGAGAAGAGAGAGAGAGAGAGAGAGAGAGAGAGAGAGAGAGAGAGCATTTATCTCTGTTTCCCTCTTGGGTGAGAGAATGAAAGAGACAAGTAACACTGACGTGGAATGAGACAACCAGACGCCATTTCTCACTCTTGCAACAATCCTGTTTCCTCGAGAGAGAGAGATGAGAGAGGAGAGAGAGAGAGAGAGAGAGAGAGAGAGAGAGAGAGAGAGAGAGAGAGAGCATTTATCTCTGTTTCCCTCTTGGGTGAGAGAATGAAAGAGACAAGTAACACTGGCGTGGAATGAGACAACCAGACGCCATTTCTCACTCTTGCAACAATCCTGTTTCCTCAGAGCAATCTCTCTCTCTCTCTCTCTCCTCTCTCTCTCTCTCCTCTCTCTCTCTCTCTCTCTCTCTCTCTCTCTCCAAGACTTGTCTGCAATACATGTTGGAAATAAAAGGATTCTTTTGGATAGCTCTTTAGGTTTCCATCTTTCCCATTTTCTATGGAAGTGATTGATAGCGGGCTAAGGAATTTTATCATTACTATTGTGTTGATCTGTATATCAATCCCTCTGCCTTTCTATATTTATATTTAGATCTTTCTTTTTATCTAAATAGCTTTCTGTATATGTATATATATATATATATATATATATATATATATATATATATATATATATATATATATATATATATTTATATATACAAACACACACACACACACACACACATATATATATATATATATATATATATATATATATATATATATATATATATATGCATACACACATATATATACACACTGTCTATCTATCTGTTAAGAAGGGAATCAAACACTACAATCTCTCTCTCTCTCTCTCTCTCTCTCTCTCTCTCTCTCTCTCTCTCTCCTCTCTCTCTCTCTCTCTCTCTCTCTCTCTCTTTCTCCCCTCAT
>NC_090756.1:51819517-51834517 GCF_036898095.1 Palaemon carinicauda
ACGTACAGGTAACAATAAACCTTCACTGATCTAAATGCTTTACGTACATAGAGTACCGTAACTTTTATACAGTAGTAAAGAAAACGGACCGTTTTCTTTGGGCTTGGGGTGGATAACTTGGCTATAACTACATTATTGAATAATCTCATAGTGGTTTCTGGAAGGGATTAGGCTGTTTTTAACAGTTGTGTTAATTATTGAATGATAGAAATGGCTGCATTGCATGTTTATTACTACAGTTTAGCGTGTTTATGAAAGAAAAGGTGACTTTTTATAAGGCTTGGAACGGATTAGGCTATTTACATGTAAAACGCGACTCAGGATACGAAAATATCAGGATACGAAACCGCATCCTGAACGGATTAATTTCGTATCCTGAGGCATCACTGTATATATATATACATATATATATATATATATATATATATATAAATATAAAAATATATATATATATATATATATATATATATATATATATATATATATATATATATATATTTATACATTTATATATATACATTTATATATATCCATACATTTATATATATATATATATATATATATATATATATATATATATATATATATATATATCCATACATTTATATATATATATATATATATATATATATATATATATATATATATATATATATATATAGACATATATATATGTAAATATATATATATATATATATATATATATATATATATATATATATATATATATATATATATATATATATATATATATACATATATATATATATATATATATATATATATATATATATATATATATATATATATATATATATATATATATATATATATATGTATGTGTGTGTGGGGGCATGCAAATTTTTCATATAACTATTGCCAGTTAATCTCAATTAAGCTAATTTCCTGCCACACCAGCATAGCCTCTTTTCAGTTGATATAAAATCAAACGGTTGCATTTAACAGTTCTCTCGATGCTTCAGGGAATCGTGGAAATGAAGAAAAAAAAATATTACAAAATGACCTAATCCAGATGCGTGAGTTATAATGAAGCCACTAATTAATGCGAAGCAAAAGCAAATGAATGATAAATAATTTGCACTGGGTTCTTTTACTTTTGCTTTCATAAGGATGCGATATTGTTATCATTATTAATTATTATTATTATTATTATTATTAATTTTATTATTATTATTATTTTTAATAGTAGTAGCAGTAGTAGTAGTAGTAGAAGTAGTATTAGTAGTAGTAGAATTTCAAAAGTTCAAGCTTGCAGCAAATGTTTATATGTTGTAAATATTTTATTTTAATTATTCATTACTTCTCATAAAGTTTATCTATTTCCATTTCTCACTGAGTTATTTTTCCCTGTTGGTCTTATAGCATCCTGCTTTTCCAACTAGGGATGTAGCTTAGCAAGTAATAATAATGATAATAAAATGATAATAATAATAATAATAATAATAATAATAATAATAATAATAATAATAATAATAATAATTATAATAATAATAGTAGTAGTAGTAGTAGAAGTAGTAGTAGTGGTAGTAGTAGCTCAACTACAGTCCTAGTGGGAAAATACAGGACATTATACCCCCAAGGACTCCAACAGGGAAAAATAGGCCAGTGAGGAAAGAAAATAAGGAAACATTTGGAATAGTGTGCCTGAGGGTACAGAACCCTCAAGCAAGACAACTCTAACCCAAGGCAGTGCGAAGTTGTATCGCTTTTAGCGATCAAAAGAAATCTCCCACTATCACATATCCGCAGTTCCAGCGGGGTGATGAAAATTACCAAACCCCAGACATGAATAAGGACAGGTCTGAGTTCTTTATCCCTCTGTGGACTAGAAACGACTGTATGTGTTGTTGTTAATAATTAGTCTCAATCATGGCTATTAATCGGTACTCATTAGACAAGACACAAACAAATATAAAATTTTAATCAATCTAGGAGATTTATGGCTATAATTAAACCATCTTTTTATTGTCTGCAATTCTCTCTTTAATAGTCTTTTTATCAAATTTCTTGAGGATGCTACACATCTGGCATTAACTCCCATGATTCATCAGCCTTCAAACTTTGTACCTTTTAAACTGTGGGGATTTTGTGTGGCTTCTTGCAATCCGAATCCCACCATTACTGCAGACTTCACAGTTGTTGAATTAACTTCTGTACCTCGGAAGAAACTTCCTTTTAATGATAACTTCCATAACCTCAATTTTGTATAATAAACAAATCTATGCAATCTGGATGTTGCAAAGCTAATTTTGTCAACATCAAAGAAGATATGCAAAGCTTGTTGGCGTTGTGTGTAAGATGAGTTTTGCTATTCCCTATCATTTGTTTGTTTTATTTTATTTGATGAACTTTTTCACTTTTAAAAATATTGGATCAGACACACAGACAGACAGTCAGCTTCATAGATTGCATAAATTACTTTTGAAAAGAGAGAGGAACAATGGATGAAAAAGTAATATTTGTCATTATCTCATTAAAAAAATAAAAACTATCTAAATCGCCATTTCAGAAAAACTTTCTTATTACATACTAAACTTACTGAATAAGTCTAAAGATAAGTTTAATGCCATGTCAAATCGTTTTAAGTGTCTCAGTAGCAAAGGGATAATCATTAGCATGTAAATTACAGGAATATTCCTTTTATAGAATAATACATGATCAAATTTCCCAGAATTCGTTACGTTATGTGATAATGACATAAATATCCCTATAGATATCTTCAAAGGTTTTGAAATAAGATTTATCTATTCATTGTCTTTTTAGACTTTCAGTACTGCTGAATTTTTGACAAAATCAAAAGATTTCTCAAATTGCATCGTTTTATGACGAAACTAGAAAATTTTCAATATTTCACAATTCCAGAAATTTAAAACAGCGCATTTTCTTAATTCTTTGAATTATCTAAGAAAAAAGTAGCCAATTACTTAAAAGGGGAGTGAAATTGTAGTAATTACTCGAATGAAGCGAATCATTTTTATTGTTTTCATGAAAATTCTTACGTTGTCTTTGTTCCTTGGTAAAATAAATTTAAGATAATTACAGACTTTTAAAGAGTAAGTTTGTTCAATTAGTTTACAATGTGGTCATCTCTCTCTCTCTCTCTCTCTCTCTCTCTCTCTCTCTCTCTCTCTCTCTCTCTCCTATTATAGAAAGTATTATGATAATTGTTATTTATTTATTGCCATTATCGAAAGATTCCTATATTGCTAGACTATCTGTCTATCTACACACACACACACACACACACACACACACATATATATATATATATATATATATATATATATATATATATACATATATATATATATATATATATATATATATATGTGTGTATATATATATGTATATATATATATATATATATATATATATATATATATATATATATATATATACAGAGAGAGAGAGAGAGAGAGAGAGAGAGAGAGAGAGAGAGAGAGAGAGAGAGAGAGAGTATAAATATGCACAAACTTATTTATATAACTATATGTTTATTAAAATACTTCATAAGCGAGTAACTATATTTCGACCAAGGTGATTGGAGGGTGTTAATGTCAGAACATCGTCAATCCCTGGATTATATATGACTCTTGCTTCAAAGTGAAAATAACTTTTGGGAGGATAAACCCAGTCAATTTAATTAATCTCTGCTTCTCTTTAGTTAATTTTTTGAGGAATTGTTTCACTTTGCACTTTAATTGCTCATTACTTCTCTTGTATTTTATTTATTTTCTTTCCCCACTGGGCTATTTTTCCTTGTTGGAGCCCTTGGGCTTATAGCTTCCTGTTTTCCAACTAGGATTGTAGCTTAGCTAGTAATAATAATAATAATAATAATAATAATAATAATAATAATAATAATAATAATAATAAAAATAATCATCATCATCATCATCATCATCATAAAAATAATAATAATAATAATAATAATAATAATAATAATAATAAAATAACAACAACAACAATAATAATAATAATAATAATAATAATAATAATAATAATAATAATAATAATAATAATAATAATAATAATAATAAATTTTCGTGTGATATGTTCTGTTGATTCTGACTATTTTTTCTTGTGTAAACATATTTCCAATAAAATAGTTTCTTTTGCTTCTTTGACCCTGTTTGCTCTTCATTAATACAATTAAAATTATTTCAGAATTCTTCATTAATCAGAAAGTAAATCTATTATAAAGATAACATCTTATTATTATGATTATTCAATATTCAGTTCAAAATTAATGTAATCGTGCTAACGCAATTAATATGTCCTTATTTATCGGTATGTAACTACGGAAGTAGTCCTCCGAAGAGCATTAATAATCTAAAAGGGACTTATTCAGTTATTCATTTCAATGGTGAAACCAAATCTGATGATTATTTTTCGATAAATCTATTCATGATATGTTTGAATTCGATCAGGAATAAAGATTATCATACTAGTCAGAGTATTGGTGCTATATGATTTTAATTGACTTCCTGAATTGGATCTAACATTTCTTTAAACCTGTTTAGTTTTTAATGTGTGATGTCTGTATACTGAGAGGGTACATCAACTTATATTTCGATCTTTATATGTAAATTAAAATCGAGAACTGTTGTTTGTCATTGGAAATTGTCTTCCAAAAACAATCTAATAAACCATCTATTCTCAAACTAATTCTGGCATTAAAAGACACAATCTTTTCATGCATGTGAAAATATGAAATTAATACAAAACTTTAATTAACAAGAGTTTGAAATATTTGGAATACCACTTTTGCCCAATAAAGAATACGAAGAAGCTACAGAGTGGACTGTAATGAAGTTTATACTTTGGCGAACCGGGAAATAAGACATTTCAAAAATTTTTCGTAGCGGTGTCTTGCAAGAAAACATCTAAAAGGAAAAATAATGAGGTTCTGAGAGCAATTTTAAACTCTGGGAAATGTTGTTGTAGTTTCTGAAAACAAAAGATGTTATTACAGCTCCCATCATACGTAATTAGCATAGATGCTCTCTCTCTCTCTCTCTCTCTCTCTCTCTCTCTCTCTCTCTCTCTCGATGGCCCGGCACATTTTTATAGTAATAGAGCTTGCGCGATGCGATGAAGTGGCGGGTGATGGTGGCTGAGAGGTGGTTTTCTCCAACCCAGTAGGTTTAACCTTTCCGCTAATACCAGCTCTGAGCATTCAGACTGCGACCGGACAACTATTAACTCTCCTACATTTTAATATTTTAGTTTTTCTCATTGTCAACATTGTATCCAAACTCTCAACTTTCAATCTCTCTTGTCTAAAGAAAAATGAAAGATAAATTAGACATTTAGTTACGACGGCTATTTATAGCTAGCTTATACACATATAGACATTGGGCTGACAGCTACCTCATGCGTCAGAACAAATGCTTTGGAACCTCTATAAACAATGGTAAGAATTCACTCACAGGTTTTGAGAGACTGGAACGGAAGAATCGCAGGGTGAGAGAGGAAGCAAGAATGGAATAGAGCTATTAGTGCCCCACAAAGCACATTCCTCACATGTAATAGCTGACCGCTCCCTGTGACAGACCCCTAGAAAAATAGGCTCAACTGCTCATGAAGGTGACATTGCTTCTGTGCCTTTTTGGAGTCCTGGCCAACTAAAAAACCCAATTGCTGCTTCATAGTAATACTCAGTAGTGCATAAGTGTCTGGGGCTTCTTGGATGTCCGGAAATTTCAGTAATCGCTAGCCTTCCGCTGTCAATCTTGGAGAGAAAACAAGCTTCTACCTTGTGCTGGTCAGTTGGCAATTGCGGCACGTTAGGGACAGCACTAACTTTGAGGAGACTAAACTTTTTGGTTTGGGACAGAGAAGATGGAAAGTCACCCAGGATTAAGCGATGAGGCAGCAGGTGGGTAACTATTATCCACCAACCTCCTTTTTACGATAGTGGTCACCAAGCGCATAATTATAGAAGTTATCAGCTGAGATTTCCAAACAGACACGCATTAGACATTATAACAGAAAATATAAATGAATCAGAAACTGAAGTTAAGAAGAATTGTACAAAAGGCCAAATAAACAAATGATGCGTAGACTCCAAAGAAGGGTGTGCTGCAAACCTGCACCGTAATAGTGTATGCATATTTTGTCAGCAGGAACAGGAAATAGAAAAATTTAAGAATTAAAACCAAGAACTAAGGAAACAGTTAGTAGAGATCATGCCAAAGTTCCAACAGTTCGAAGTAAGGAACAAAGAAGTTGTTGATGCTGTGATAGAAAATGGGATTAGTATCCAAGAAATACAAAATAAGGTAAAATAAGGACAGAACTAGAGAGGAAATAACCAATAGGAACAGAAAGTTCATGAAACCCACTAGAGAAATGGTAGCTAAGGCCAAAAAGACGCAACAACAGCCTTTAAAATGTAGCCAGCCCCAAAAACAGGTCTACCTCCCCTCCCCCCCCCCCCCCCCCCGAAGAGGAAGAGGAAGATGAGCAGTTTTTAGTTGGAGACTTCATAGTGAAAGAACAAGGGGAGCACTTTCGCCTCAAAAAGAGGAGAAAGGTCAGGTCCTATCCAGGTGCCAATGCACAGAAGATAGAAGTGGTCAGTAAAACTATAACAGCCGACAAGAAGACTACTGTAATTTTTTAGTCAACCGGAAATGACCTATTCCTAAGAAAGGATACTGCTGGCCAAACAGAACTCTTGGTTAAAAGGCTAGAAAAAAAATGTTGAAACAGCTAGAAACAAGATCAATAATACTATAGTTACAGGTATTCTCCCAAGACTCAATGTCAGCCACTTCACCCTTAGTAACGCCATAGGGATAAACGAAAGGCTCAAGGCCACATGTCAGAAAAAGAAAGTGAAATTCATATATCTTTGGGACACTTTTTATGACAAGAGAAAATTATACAAAAAGAGACAAAATACACTTTAGTGAAGAAGGCAAGAGAGTATACGGAAACCAACTTAATCTCACCCTGTACAATTACTTAAACACAGTGGACCAAGAGCAAGCTTGACACTTAAAAAATCCTCCAACAACATATAGAGGAGATTTGGTAGAAAACTTGGATAATGCAGATGAAAATGAAACTAAAACACTAGTAAATCAAGGACACTAGCAAAGCCACAAAAGAAGATAAAAAAGATAGAAAATTTCCTCAGCGTGGCAAAATTCAAGGCTCAGTCAGTTAGAATAAAATGGAATCTTCAGGGCAATGATAGCGGAATAAGATGTCATAGGTATTACCGAGACCTGGACTCAAGAAAAAAACCAAGGACTTTATCGGAGAGTACGAAATCCCAGGCTTCAAGCTTTTTAAGAACGGTCACCTTACCAAAATAGGTGGAAGGGTATTGTTCTATGTTAAAAAACACTTAAACCCCATAGATATTAAATTAGAAACCGAATGTGAAGTGACAGGTTCAAATATCAACACTATAGGAAAAACATGTCCATACTGGTAATATACAGACCACCACATCAAACACAAGAACAGGACCAAGAGCTGTATAAACAACTTGGACAAGAATTTAATAATAAGCAGGGTGTCCTTTTGGGAGACTTCAATCCAGCAGTTAACTGGGACACTTTGAATTCTACATCATACATAGAAAATAGGATACTAGAATTTGTCAACACCTCAATTCCTATATCAGTGGGTCGATAAACCAACTATGGGAAACAACATACTAGATATTGTGCTAATAACGTTAGTATCCAGTGTTTCAGTAGGCGAAAATATTGGCAAAAGTGACCACAGAATAGTCAGGTTTCAGGTCAATATTCCACATCTAAAAGAAGGGACAATTATAGAAAAAAAAAATCTAGGCTACAGACGGAATAACTGGATAAAACTGAAGGAATACACCAAGGATTGAGAATACGACTTAACAGGGACCATAGCTACGCAATGGGACTCCTTTGTAGAAATATGTAAAGAAAAAAGGGCTAAATGTATACAGTAGGAAGCCAGTCAAAAATAACAAGCCCATTAAGAGACTCAGAGGGAAAACTTATAACAAATGATTTGTATAAAGCTGAACTGATGAATGCATATTTCACAACCGTATTCATAAGGAAAGAACCAACATCCATTCCGGAACCAGCCATCAAATATGAAGGGAAACAACCATTAAATAGAATTACATTTACGATGGATGATGTCAAAAAGAAAAAAGAAGGACTCGGTAAGTCTAAGGCACCAGGTTCAGATGATATTTATCCAAGAGAGATCATTTTCCGCTGAGACTGTAACGGGTTTTCTATTTCTTACGAACCTTTCTGTACCTTGAAGGAAAAAAAAATAACCATTGGTTTTCTGAAGAGGAAGGAGAATGGTCCCTTAGAAAGGTCGATAAATTTGATTTTCATAGATTTTTTGCTATATATATATATATATATATATATATATATATATATATATATATATATATATATATACACACACACACACACACACACACACATATATATATATATATATATATATATATATATATATATATATATATATATATATATATATATATAAAATATATATATATATATATATATATATATATATATATATATATGTATATATATATATATATATATATATATATATATATATATATATATATATATATATATATATATATATATATTTATATATCTTTAAATATAAGAGCAACATCTCTAAATAAATCGACAGCGAAAAAAGAGAAAATTAACATTTTGTTTAAGAATCTAGGAAAAGAATTTTCAAAAATCGTTAATGACGATTTCTTGTAAGGAAACCACTGGGGAAATATGATGAAGTTAAGTCATGATAAACTCACAATGTTTCTCAGAAATGGCGGCAAATTTAGAATTCTCTTTTTTCTGGGAATTTTACAAAAAAAAAAATCCTTGCCTGTTGGACTTGAACCATGTAAATATATAAACACATACAAGTTACTGGGTACGAAGTAAGATAAGTCAAATCTAAAATAATGTGGTGTTCTCTCTCTCTCTCTCTCTCTCTCTCTCTCTCTCTCTCTCTCTCTCTCTCTCTCTCTCTCTCTCTCTCTCTCTCATAATGAATTTGTTTTGATATGGAGTAAAGCAAAGGCGATGAAACGGTTGGAAAATATTACAGAGAATGTGTAATTAGCTGCAATCCAATGATCATGTTGCTGTGATGGTCCAATAAAGGTGATTCAATATGACAGCTTCATCACATTTGAATTATATATATGTATATATATGTATATATATATATATATATATATATATATATATATATATATATATATATATATATATATATATATATATATTTATATATATGCGTGTGTGTGTGCGTGTGTGTATACACACACACACACACACACACACACACACATATATATATATATATATATATATATATATATATATATATATGCAGTGAATTAAATGTAATGAAACTGACATATTGAATTACCTTTATTGGATCATCACAGCAACATGATCATTGGATTGCAACATATGTATATACACACACACACACACAGACACACACACATATATATATATATATATATATATATATATATATATATATATGTGTGTGTGTGTGTGTGTGTGTGTTTGTGTGTGTGTATACACATATATATAAGCTAGTTTCTTAGCTCTTAAGTTACCTGATATCTTTCACAAGTTAGCAAGAAGAGGTTTTATTTTATGTTAAAGAATTGGTGATGTTATCCCATTTTGATAAACGTGTTTACTTTAGCTCTGGCCCTGCTGATTACTCCCCAATTTCCATAACTCTCAAATTATCTAAAGGTTTTTAACGTCTTTTGGCGAAACATCCAAACTGTTATGCATATGGTAGGTATTTTAGCTTTCGGAAAGCCCTTGCAGCATGTGATGCCCATCATACAATCTCTAAGGTTCTACAGAAATCCCTTGATTTCGCTTCGATAATTTGTTTAATTTTAGTTAATTTTAGGTCCTTTTCTTAACTATAGAAATTTGAATCAATAAATTGCAGACAGCAGCAGATGATAGGCATCATAGTGAATATAGGAATGTAATACCTTTTGAGTCTCGGGTTTTCTTGTCCAATTACTCTCATACTATACATGCCTGATGTGTGGTTTGACTCAGTAAAGAGTTTTGCCTGCTAATCATTACTGCTACAACAAAATTTACTACTCGGCATCTAATAACTATGTCTTTTTATTAAATTAACTGTTGTTTTCTTGTATTTAACTTGTGGAAAATCTGGTAGTTGAATGGGTGGAACTTCAAAAGTTCAAACCTGCAGCAAATGTTTTTTTGTTGAACAGGCAGACATAAGTCTAAGTCTCTTTTTATAGTTTATATATGAAAGCTAGGTTTTTATATAGTTGCTGTTCTTAAAATATTTCATTTTAATTGTTCATTACTTCTTTTGTAGTTTATATATTTCCTTATTTCCTTTCATCAGTTTTCTATTTTTCCTTATTGGATCCCTTGGGCTTGTAGCAGCCTTCTCTTCCAATTAGGGTTGTAGCTTAGCTAGTAATAATCATAATTATTATTTAGAATCGGAATTACCATAATAAATGAATAGGAATAATGGTATTATGATTATGAATCGGGAATGTTGGCTGCCCTATGTCGATGTAAACGAACAATCAACAGGGCTGCCAACAGCACCGAGTAATAATGAAATTGTCGTTTTAGTTTGAGACTACAGTTCTACAGATATAATCACAATTCTCTCTCTCTCTCTCTCTCTCCTCTCTCCTCTCTCTCTCTCTCTCTCTCTCTCTCTCTCTCTCTGCACGTAAACTATGTACGTAAAACAGAAAAGTTAGTGATGTAAAAGGATATTAGTCTAAATAAGTCAAGGCAGCCAATTGTGCCGAATAATAAACTCTATTATCCTTATTATTATAGTATTTTGATCTTTTATTTGAATTACTGTCATTACTGTTATTGGCTATAGGAAATGTCAAAAATACAATGAAAATGAAAAACTAATTCATTGTTGTTGGTAAGACCTGGGCGTAGATAATATCGCTAGGTGTCATCAGTCTTTTGCTGTTGTTTTGAAATCAGACTTTCGCGTCCTGCACTGTCTTTATTTAGTCTTCTGCCTTTAATTATGTTGATATTGCGTCAATTAAGCATTCCAATGAGAATGTTAATACCCCTCTGGTGTATTTCTGTCGTTTAAAACTAAATTTCAAGATCCTAAAAGTACAGGAGTATCACGTTGGCAAAGAAAGTTTGAGCAGTGAGTGAACTTTTTTTTATTATTTTTTCGATAATAGGGATACAGGATACAGTGACACTGAAGATGATTGTGAAGTTGGACCTAAATTGGATTACCTTTATCTCACGCATGTTCTGCATTGCGCGACTTAGCGTAAGTACAGTCAAGGTCCTTTAATGGGATCTGAACATTATCAAAAAATTTAGTAACGAAAAGGGAAAATGAAATTTTGCGAAAAACATTTACACTTAATACAGAAAACTCATTTCCGAGTGTCGGAAATTATTTTGTAAATGATAATGAAAAAGATGCTAACTACAAAGGCGTAAGAAAAACAAACCAAGGCATATTTCCAGTCTGAAAAAAAAAAAAAACACAGAACTTTTACTTCAAATAAAATATTTTGAATTCTTTAATTATGCTAACGGGAAAAGATGGAAATCAAATAATGAAAATAAATTGTATCTTATCGAGTGCCCAAGAGTAGAGAAGAAAATAGTTCATCAAGTGAGTTATAATTTCCAGTTTCTTCCAAGAATTTCAACCATTTTAAAGAAAACGATTTTAAGCAGTCCAACCATTTCCAGGATTCCAGCAAGGTCGGAATTGGAATATTTCTGGTTTTTAATTTAAAGGGTATGAAATAAAAAATAAGTCAGAGAGAGAGAGAGAGAGAGAGAGAGAGAGAGAGAGAGAGAGAGAGAGAGAGAGAGAGAGAGAGAGAGAGAGAAGGAAACTTTTATGAATTGTGTAAGGATTTCACAAGAGAGACGATAAATTGCAAATTAAATATTATTCGAAAATCTATGTAAAATCGTTTTTGGTAAAAAAGTTAAATACGGAATTATATAAAATGCATAGCCAGGAAAATGAAACTTGATTAGTACAATTTGATTATTATCAAGTTTTAAGAGAGAGAGAGAGAGAGAGAGAGAGAGAGAGAGAGAGAGAGAGAGAGAGAGAGAGAGAGAGGGAGAGAGAGAGTTACAAGGAATTTGGATGTCTCAAAGACTTTTTAGTCCATCCGCGGAGACTCCATTATTTTGCTCTTGGATAGAACGAATTAGTTTCAACATTTTGAGTTGCTATGATCTCGTCTAACTTATTCTTGAACAATTAGGTATGTTACCGTTCACTATATCCGCTGGAAGTCTGTTTCATGTATTTGGTATTTTGTATATAAAGAAATTACCACATTGAAAGAGTGACAGTGGAGAAAGAGAGTATGAAACTTTTATGATTTTTTTTTATAATTTTAAAAGTGAAGCAATAAATTGCAAATAAAATCTGTTTTGAAAATCTATGTATAATCCCTTTTTTTTTTTTAGTAAGAATGGTGTATTAAAGATTCATAAGTTAATTTTCCTAGTAAAATATTAATCACAGGAAAATTAATTTACTAATATAAGCACAGGTCTTATTTACTATTTTAAAATTTGTACTGATTTTATACATTATCATCTGCATTGATTTTCACCTATGGAATACGGGCATAATTCCTCTCAACTTACAAATCAATAAAAATAAGTACTTAATAATTGATATATTTTCTGCTGGAATCTGCGCCAAAATATAGAAATATCATTTAAGTACTGTTTACTTTAAGTATTTTTTTGCTAAATCAACAACTTAACCATTATCTAACAAATAAAATCCTTATACTTAAGTTATTTACCTAATATTTCTTTCTCAGTAACAAATTAGTTTGAGCTTGGTCATAACTATAGATCGAGACTAGATATAAAACACAAATCTAGAAAGATGACTCACTAATAAAGCTGATGTTTACTAAACACGTAATAGGGTAAAAGAGATATGAAATTTGTACCAAAATTTCCTGAAAAGTTGCTCTTCTCTAATTTGTCTTTCAAACGCCTCACTGCCTCATTCAGTGGATTCCTCATTTTCAAGGAAAAACTGCCATTGAGGGTCACTCTTTCGTCACTCTTTTCTAATTATTTGACGCGCGTTTTTTTCTGACTTGTGTTCTTTTTTTTTTTTTTTTTTTTTTTTTTTTTTTTTTTTTTTTTTTACGCAGGTATTCATGCGCTTGACAACACCTTACTCCTGGCTTGTGTGCTTGTGTGTTTGTGTATAGCTTCCTAGGCAGAATTTTAATAGTAAAGTGATAACGAAACTTGCAAGGATTAACTGTTATGTAAAAAGCTAGAAATAATTGAATTTTGGGAGGTCAAGATCAAAAGTAAAGGTCACGGTCAAGCAAAAGGTCCAATTCGCGTTATAAGCCATAAGTTTGGACATACTTATCACAGACTTCAAACTTGGTTCTTATTTGAGTGCATAAAAATCTACACCATTTAAAACATATTAAGGTTGAAAGTCAAGGTCTAGCCCAAGGTCACGGGAAAGCAACCAGTCAAATTCCGGTCATCAACCATACGGGCACAATTATAATTGTAAAGTAATGAAACTTGCAGGGATTTTAAACTGTTATGTAAAAAGCTGGAAATGATTATATTTTGGAAGGTCAAAGGTCCAGGTTACGGACGAGCAAAACGTCAAAAATCAGTCCATAAGGTCAAAAATTAAACTGCCCCTCTACATTAATGTTGTTGCTCCTCTTACAATAGTTTATTTTAATTGGGCTTTACTTGTCTTGCAGTTTATTTATCTCCTTGTTTCCTTTCCTCACAGGGTTATTTTCCCTGTTGGAGCTCTTGGGTTTGTTGCATATTGCTTTTCCAAATAGAGATGTAGCTCAGCTTGTAATAATAATAATAATAATAATAATAATAATAATAATAATAATAATAATAATAATAATAATAATAATAATAATAGGAATGCAAATATGTAGCAAAAGCTTTATATCAATAAGTATGTCTACACACAGCAAGAGAAAACCTTGAGTCCTGACAAATGAAGGTGGCGAGAAATCGAGAGCATTTAAAAGAGCCTAAAAAGCAGCTCTAAGTAGAGCCTGTCATAAAACATCTCAAAAAGCATCTCATATAGCATCTATAAAGAATCTA
The DNA here is from genome assembly GCF_036898095.1 of Palaemon carinicauda. NCBI lineage: Eukaryota > Metazoa > Arthropoda > Malacostraca > Decapoda > Palaemonidae > Palaemon > Palaemon carinicauda. The sequence continues at coordinate 51,833,728 of NC_090756.1, forward strand.
AATAGAGCATCTCAAAAAGGATCTCAGTCATTTAAAGAGCATCTCAAAAAATAGGATTTCAAAAAGGAATCTCGAAGGCATCCAAAAATATCTTATATGAAGACAAATAGCATAAAGAGTATATAAATACATCTTAAAACGTCTAAGAAAGAAAAATCTAAGAAATTTACAAGTATCTAAAAAATATTAATAAAATGCATTTAAATGGTATCCAGAACAATCTAAAAAGCATCTAAAACCACTTTTAAAACCATTAAAAGCATCAAACACATCTAAAATAAAAGCATATCAAAATGCATCTAAAAATTTAGCGTTTCCTGGTCTACAATGTCTCTTGGTGAAGATTTGCTTGTACCAAATCTTTTCCACGGTGAAAGGTGGACCATTTTCTAGATCTATTTTCACATTTGTATCTGGGAGATGGAATATTCAGAGGGAGAAGGTCTAGCTTTTTCTAGTCTGCAATGTCTCTTGATGAAGGTTTGCTTGTACAAAATATGTGATTCTTGAACAACTAATTAGTCACTTAGAGAAATAAAAGCTTTGCCAGACAACCACTGTGCATATAGAAAATTATACCTTACGGAGACAACCATCTGTTCTGTTGTAAATGATATACTGGAAATGATGGATGAAAACAAATATGGTATTGAATATTATTAGATCTTACTGCTGATTTTGATACAGTTGTGCGTTATCTGCTACTAAAGGATCTATGATCCATCGGTACTGGAGATCAATCTTTTGAATACCCAAAAGACTACTTTATTGACAGAAACTACGGTGTGCA
>NC_090756.1:51844517-51846969 GCF_036898095.1 Palaemon carinicauda
CTGCCATTATTCTCCGCCATTACTGTGCGCCAATACTATCCACCCTTAGGCTGCTCTCCGTCACTGCTCTCCACCATTACTCTCTGCCTGTACTCTCCATCATTACTCTCCACAATTACTGTCTGCGTATACTTTCCGCCATTACTGTCCGCCATAATTCTCCAATATTACTATCACAATCCGCCATTACTGTCTGCCATGACTCCCTGCCATTACTGTTCGTCATTACTGTCCGCCATTACTGCGCGCCATTGCTCCTTGCTAATACTATCCACCATCACTCTTCCATTACTCTCCGTCAATACTGTCCGCCATTACTCTCCTCCATTGCTACATGGGATCCATAGATTGGGAAGCTTTGGATCAACTCCATTCGGCAGAGCTTAATGTTTTCCACCAAAATGAAGGATCCAAAGGAGACAATCAAATGAAAAGGAAAATCCCAATTTGTTTTAGGATTCAGTTCTTTGGTAATTTCCATGAGAATCCACAAAACTCCTTATGAGGAAAGAACATGAAAGTCAATAGAATAGTTTGGGTGAGAGTCCTTGTTAAGTTTATGATAGATCTCCATATCCGAAACTGATCTATTTCTTAAGAAGCAAAATGTCCCTCAGGAAACAAATGTCGTCTCAAATTGCAGAGGAAGAATTTCAGTTCTGTTCTTCAGCAAATTTTTATTTTATTCTTAAAAGAAGCAACGAGCTAAGATAGGGAAGTAGTTACTTCTTTGTGTTTTTAATGGAATGGAAAAATGCTGGAATGTTTCATGCTTATCCTGTAACTACATTATTTCTAAAAGATTCCGTGAAGGATAGTACTCTTTATAACAGGGATTTTACGGCATGGAAAAGAATTTTTGATTTCCATTGTAGGAATATTCTGTTTTTCGTATATTAAAGAATAAGATAAAGTCTTATATAAACGTAAGAGTCAGAAGTGATTCAAAGTCGAATGCATCTGTTTGCCAGACATTTTTTCTTAGGGTTAATTATGACTTGAATTACCTAAAGTCGTTCATATCTTTCTTCACTTCAAATTACTTCATATATTTTTTTTTTTTCAGTAACTTTCAACATTTCCTCTTCAGTAATTAGGATGTTGCCTCAATATTTTTTGACGAGATCTAAATCTTTCTTTCAGTACTTGCTAAAATATCCTTAATTTACGATTACAGTTTACTATTCCTGTTCTGTCTTCTAATAATTTATGAGAAATCAAATGAAACTTCCCACAGTATTTTCACATTATATTTAACACAACAAAAGCAAAACTGTTCACCTGAACGGAGTTTCTATTCCTTGCAACAAGAGGAATAAAATTTCGCTTAACGCTAATGGCCGTTTCTCGTAAGAAAGCCACTGAGAGAAATAAGGAGAGAGACGAGGTTCTCTAAACGTTTTTCAGAGAGTGGAAATTTAAAAAAAAAAAAAAAAAATTCTTTGGAATTTACAATAAAGAACTCGGCAATGGATTTATGATCAATAAAGAATATTCCTTGAAAATCCCATTACAGTAATAGGAAATACATTTAATTCAACTTGGATATCATATTATATTAAATCTTTGGCAGAACTAATCAACCCTAATACGTTTCAATTTAGGGGAAATTCACGAATGCTTTAATGAGAGAGAGAGAGAGAGAGAGAGAGAGAGAGAGAGAGAGAGAGAGAGAGAGAGAGAGAGAGAGAGAGAGAGAGAGAGAGAGAGAGAGAGAGAATCAATCTCTCTCCTTCTCTCGAAATAATTAAAGATTTTCTTGATTCAAATTCTAATAATGACTCTCTCTCTCTCTCTCTCTCTCTCTCTCTCTCTCTCTCTCTCTCTCTCTCTCTCTCTCTCTCTCTCTCTTTCAATGATAAGGGATTTCCTCGATACAGATTCTAATAAAAAGAAATCTCTCTCTCTCTCTCTCTCTCTCTCTCTCTCTCTCTCTCTCTCTCTCTCTCTCTCTCCTCATAAAAAAGAAAGCTATATCATTTCGTACATCTAGTAACTTTAGGGAAAGTAACAAAAAGGTCTTGCAAATAAACCAAATCTGCAAAATCCTTTCCTATCCCTTTTATTGCAATGTCCTTCCATTTCCTGCAAGATCTGTTTTCTCCTCTTTTTACGGTCAGTCTCGAATTTACTTGTTTTCCTACACAATTTGCAGGGAGTAGTAAACGTGTTATATATGGTTAACACTTATAGGGATATTTATATTTTTTATATTTTATATTTTTATTTCATATTTATATTCTAGATCTTCTATTTTTTTAATATCTTCTCTTTACTTGCCTTCAGATCTTTGCTCTTTACATTCTCTATTACTTTTGGGAATAATAATAATTATTATAATAATAATAATAATAATAATAATAATAATAATAATAATAATAATTATTGTTATTATTATTATTATTATATTATTATTATTATTATTATTATTATATCAATAATATTCATAATA
>NC_090756.1:51847469-51869969 GCF_036898095.1 Palaemon carinicauda
GTGGATGAAGAAAGATAAGCAGAAGTCTGTTGAGATCTCCTGCAGATTCTTTGCCTTTACCAAGGCCACCCATTTTCTCCAAGATGACTCATATTGCCTTCTAGTCGATTTGCACTTATATTCCTCTAGGAAGTCTATGCTGGCTTTCGAAATCCCGAAACGCTTTCTCACCGCAAGGGAGAGAAAATCATGAGCTGCAGTGTCCGGGTTTTCTGTAATGAAGCGCAGACAGTCGACTTCTGGACTCGCTGGGTCAGAACTGGATGTGGTAGCGGCACAAACTTCAGCTGTAGCTCCAACGCCAAGGGGAACCACATGCTGTTCGGCCACTTGTATGTGACTATTGCCGCTACCCCCTTGAAGGATCTCAGTTTGTTGAGGACCCTCAACAGAAGGTTGTGAGGGGGGAACAGATAAATCCTGAACCATCTGTTCCAGTCGAGGGACATCGCGTCCACTGCTTCCGCTAAGGGGTCCTCGTACGGGGACACGTACAGGGGCAACTTCTTGTTTTCTTTCGTCGCAAAGAGGTCTATCTGCAGTTCTGGGACTTGATTCAGAATGAAGGAGAATGATCCTTCGTCTAAGGACCATTCCGACTCTATCGGTGTGAACCTGGATAGAGCGTCCGCTGTCACGTTGCGGACTCCTTGAAGGTGAACTGCCGACAGGTACCACTTCTTCTTTTCCGCCAATCGGAAAATGGCCAATATCACCTGGTTGAGAGGTGGTGACCTCGACCCTTGTCGATTCAAGCATCTCACAACCACCTCGCTGTCCATCACCAATCTTATGTGGATCGAGTGACGCGGGGAGACTTTCTTTAAGGTAAGGAGCACTGCCATAGCTTCTAGAAAGTTTATGTGAAAGGTCCTGAATAGCTTGGACCAAGTCCCCTGGACTTTTTTCCGATGAGAGTGACCTCCCCATCCCTCCTTTGAGGCGTCTGAGTGAATCGTTATCGACGGGGGAGGTGGCTGAAGAAGAACCGACTTCTTTAGATGTCTGGCTTGGGACCAAGGCCTGAGAAGAGTACGTAGCCGAGGCGGCACTGGTCTTCTCAGATCTCTTCACGCGTTTGATGCATACCTTCTCCAAACTCCGGTTGCATCCTTTAGCTGTGCTCTTAGCACTGGGTCTGTCACCGAAGCAAACTGGAGAGAGCCTAGTACCCTCTCCTGTTCGCGTCTTGATATCCTTTTGGAATCTAGAAGTCTCTTGACAGAGCCCGCTATCTCCTTCCTTTTCTTCGCCGGGATGGAGAAACAGTGTGACAAAAGGTCCCAGTGGATTCCCAGCCACTGGAACTTTTGGGATGGAGGAAGTCGAGACTTTTTTCTGTTGATCTTGAAGCCTAGGTACTCTAGGAACTGGGTCACCTGACTGGAAGCTTGCAAGCATTCTGTCTCGGATGCTTCCCACACCAGCCAGTCGTCCAGGTAGGCTACTACCTGAATTCCCTTTGGGCGTAATTGTTTGAGAGCTGCGCTCGCAAGCTTCGTGAAAATCCTTGGGGCTATGTTTAGCCCGAATGGCATGGCTCTGAAGGCGTATAGTCTCCGTTGTAGCCTGAACCCTAGGTAGGGGGAGAGTCGACGGCTGATTGGAATGTGCCAATAGGCGTCTGACAAGTCTATAGAGACTGAGTATGCCCTCTTGGGCAGTGAGGTCCTTATGTGTTGCAGTGTTAGCATTTTGAATTTGCAATTCACTATGAACTTGTTGAGTGGCGACAAGTCCAGAATGACTCTGAGCTTTTCCGAGTCTTTCTTGGGAACACAAAACAGCCTCCCTTGGAATTTGATGGACTTCACCTTTCGGATCACCTTTCTCTCCAACAGTTCTTGAACGTACTCCTCCAGAACGGAGGTGGAGTGTTGGAAAAACCGAAGGCACGGGGGTGGAGTGCTGTACTAGCTCCAGCCCAGTCCATTCTTGAGTAGGCTTTGGGCCCAGGGATCGAAGGTCCAACGATCCCAAAATTTCATCAGTCTCCCTCCTACCGGTATCATTTCACTTGGACTGCCGTCCTGAGGTCTTGCCTCCCTGACCACGACCACCTCTGAATCCCCTTCCCCTTGAGGGGCGCCTAGACGAGCCTCTGGCTGCTCCTCTAGGCTTTGCTCGAAAGGAAGAAGACTGTCCTTCGAACGTTGGGGTGAATGCCGTGGACTGACCCGGCACAGCCTGGGGTACCCACTGAAAAGTGGTCGGGGTTTGTGCCACCATCTGGGGCACTGGAGGCAATGGCAATTGCAGTTGCTGTTGCTGTCTAGAGGGCTTGGCTGGCCGAGACGGTAGCCTAGTCCTCATATTCTTCCTCTTTGGTTGAGGACCCTCATCCGGGGAAGACTTTCTTTTGATAGCCAGGCCCCACTTCTGGAGAAGGTTTCTATTCTCCAGGGCGGCATTATCAACAACTTCTTTGACCACATCGGTAGGGAAAAGGTCTTTTCCCCAAATGTTGGAGGAGATTAACTTCCTTGGCTCGTGCCTCACCGTAGCCCCGGTGAACACGAACTCCCTTCAAGCTCTCCTCGCCTTGACGAAGCCATAAAGGTCCTTCGTCACTGTGGCTAGGTGAGTCTTAGCCACCACCATGAACATTTCATGGACCTTGGGGTCACTTGCCATCGTCTCAAGAGTAGTCTGAAGAGACATTGAGGCAGCCAGTCTTTCTTTTGTCTCGAACTCTCTTCGTAAAAGAAAGTCAGACAGCTTGGGGAGGTCCTCGCCGAATTGCCGTCCGGCAATATCAGCCTCCAACTTTCCCACTGAGAACGTCAGATGGACGTCCTTCCAGTCTTTGTGGTCCATAGGCAGGGCCAGCGACAAGGGTTTACACTACTCCAGGGAGGGGCAAGGCTTGCCGGCCTCGACTGCCTTTAGGACAGCCGCAAACCCTTTCTGTAAAAAGGGGAAGGCTCTAGCAGGAGAGGACACAAAGGAAGGGAGCTTCTTGCTCAATGCAGCTACCTTCGAGTTAGAGAAGCCCCTCTCCTTCATCGAGGATGAAAGTAGGGCTTGAGCCGTGGCGTGGTCCATGACTATGACCTCCTTCGGCTCTGTCTCCTCCCTTGAAGCTGGTTCTTTTCTCAGCCGGACATAGCAGTCCGGATATGATGCCTTGCTGGGCCAGAATTCCACCTCCTCTAGGGGAACTGAACCCAGCTTATCCGAGATGACGATCTTTCCAGTCGTCATCGGCATGTGCTCAGCATACCTCCATGGGTTAGCATCTGAGCACAAGGGAAGGTCTTTCACATTGAGCCTTTTCCGGGGCCCATGTGATTCTGCAAGGGACTGCATCCGCAGTTCCATAGCAGCCGCCTTCTGATTCTCCTTCTGCGTTGTTGGATCATTCCAACAATCGAAGAGAGGGCCTGTCCCAGCTCTACTGGGAGACCGGCCGTTGTTGAGGGAATAGGCTCCGGAATCTGAACCGGAGTAGCCGACACCTCGTCGACCTCATCCTCTACGACGTCCGGGGCTTGAACTTCATCCTGACCTTCTGCCAGGAGGTCTTCTTCCAAACGCTCGTCCACGTCAGACATCCTGTCATCTAACTGGATGTCTTGCATCGCGACCGCGACTTCAACATCCACCTGGACCTGATCTTGGGGGATCTCCTCTTGAGGCTAGGGAATCACTGCATCAGCTGATGCCTTGGGAAAAAGATACGCCCTCATCTTCTCACTTGGAAGATAAGGGCCAGAGGTGTTCTTTTGGAAGCCCCTTACCCAGGTACGAAGCTTCTCCCTTGCTATATCCCTTGATTCCGCCGTCCTAGGGGAATCAAAAGCCTCAGTAATCAGGTTAGTGCATACAGTACATACCTGAGGGTCCCAATACTGGAGATCATCCTTGGAGACAGCGCATACTGCGTGTCTCCTACAAAACTCATGTCCGCAGAGGTACTTGCTGCGGACGTTGCAGAAAACATTTCCGCACTTCGGAGGGTCCTTCTGTAAAGAGAAGAAATTTCCATGAGTATCAAGTGAACTATGTATCACTGGATATGCATAGTATAGCATAACAATTCATAAAGGAAAGACACACACTTGTGTTTCCCTCACAACCCATTGTTGCAGCCTTCCAGATAATAAAATCAAATGGTTAATCTCTTCTAGAGTAACCAATGCAAGGTTTCCAGAGGAAACAGGTGAAGGTCACACCTAAGCAATGATTTTAAGATCCTGGATAATAGACAGGAAAGAACTCACTTTCCTATCTGTAGGGCAACAGCAAAGGGATGTGCAAGAAAACACAAAAGTGTTAGAACACACAGTGCTGTACCAAAACCCATACCATAGTTTTCTTCTTACTGTATATGTTATACTGAAGAATACTAGTACAGTATAGGAGGATACGTGCCGGCCGGCAACACACCATAACTAGCTTTAAAGTATACTCCTTAACAGCTATAAGGCGGCAGAACTCTGGTTCAAATGCATGTGCCGGCCGGCAGCAACTGCCAGCCTGCAACAGCCAATGTCGGCCGGCAATGGCTGCCGGCCGGCAACTACACAAGGTAGTACCCAGCTGCCGGCCACACTCTTGGTGACCGGCAGACAAGGGCTGACATAAGCCGGCCGGCAAAGGTACAAGACCGATGCCAGCCGGCAGCAAAAGAACCAGGGGACTACACCTGCCCGGCTGCCGGCCTCATAGGCCGGCAGCCGGGTCGGGTACAGCACTAGAAGAAAAATAGAATGGATGCCGGGATAAGAGTGTACACTACCTCCAAGCCCGGCAATCCGAAAGAGTGCATATAAGGAAGGGGAGAATCTAATTCAGGCTTCCTGACCAATGCCGTCTGGCTCTACAGGCAGGCATGGATGAGGGACCAAGGGAGGTCCGGGCAGCACTCAAAATATAAGACCCTTGCCGGCCGGCAAGGGGCTGAGTCAATTCCACATCCTAACCTAAGCTAGGTCCAGATGTAGAACGACGTACAGTACTGTAATGGCTAGGCCATTACGGAGATAGAGGGGGAAGGGACAAGAGAGTCCTACCAACCTTGCTTTAGTGACGGATCACCCGCAGCCAAGAAACTTATCTTAGCCTAAGGGAGATCTAAGGGGGAAGGCCAGCAATACTTGCCAGCTCCCAGAGCACCAAAGCAAGGAAGGTGTTGCTACTCCCAGGGAAAGAAACTTATCCTCCCCCGAAAACAGCAACAAGGACTAGTCTGGTAGATCACAAAAGAAGGAATCATATCCACAGAAACCTTCGGTAGTGACCTAAGGAGGCTAAGCCCCCTTTGTCTGTGTCAGGCCAGCGAGGGAGACTCTAACCCAAGCCAGACAAACACAGACTCAGACTAAAAAACTCTGTTGTTCTGTCCCTCTTTGAACCAGACTTACTGGAACAGGAAGGTACAGTAACACCCCAGTATAGTTTTATCGAAAATAAATTTGGAAAAAACCACTTAGGGATAAGCCCAAGGCTTAAACAGAGGGAAAGGGATTGCATACCTTCTCCGAAGAAAAGAAAGCAACCGGGGAGTATGAGAAAGTATACTAAGGCTCCATAAGCAACTTAGCCTAGGCACCAAGAGAATCGATTACCTAAATCACCGAAACTCACTCGTATACTATCTTGGAAATATTCCACACAATCTTAAATGTATAAAACATAGCCTAAGGCTTCAATAAAATTTTTATTACACTCGGAAAAACCAAAATCATGAATGAAGTACTAGGACCAAACGACTAGGCTACATGGCCTAGCGTAGGCCAGAATGGCGAATACTTCGCCAAAATAATACTAAGCACGAAGGAAATCCTATGTAATGCTAAATAGCTAAAATTTATTAAAGCAAAACAACCGGGAATGTCGCTCTGACTAACTAAACTTATACCTAGCGAGCGACAGCGTCCAGGACGCCTCCGGTAGGCTACGGCTCTTGTATCAAAGATTAATCCTATTAATCACTCAAAAATTTACCAAGAGCCTACATTTATACATAAAAGACATTATACTCAACTTATCAGAGGCCGACGAAGACGGAGAAGCCATGAATAGTAGAATAAATCCAAGATTTGCGAGAAACACAGGAAAAAACACCAAGTTGTTAAGCTACGCAAAAAGGAATACAGATGGCGCCAGGATTGGCGCCAGGCACGCATACGAATCGGATGATAGGGAGCCTTGGGAGCGGCTCCCCCTTTTTCTTTCCCGAATTCGTTTCTTGCCAATCGCCTCCTACGAGACGAAATCTCTGTTCAAGATGCAGATTGCCATGTGGCGTGTCAAGAATACGTCCTCTGATATGTCGCGATATCCCTTTCAGGAGGGATATTCGCTCCAGGAGTTAGAATTCTGGTACCTTAAGGTAAATTCTCTGGGAATATCGCCGTAGTTGTAATATACCCTAGGAAGCTACCCTATAGGAACTTCCATCAGGACGACATGGCTTGAGCCCAAAAATATATATATATATATATATATATATATATATATATATATATATATATATATATATATATATATATATATATATATATATATATATATATATATATATATATATATATATATATATATATATACGCATATATATACATATATATATATATATACGCATATATATACATATATATATATGTATATATATATATATATATATATATATATATATATATATATATATATATATAGATATATAGATATATAAATATAGATATAAATATATATATATATATATATATATATATATATATATATATATATATATATATATATATATATGTATATATATATATATATATATATATATATATATATATATATATATATATATATATATATATATATATATATATATATATATATATATATATATATATATATATATATATATATATATATATATATATATATATATATATATATATATATATATATATATATATATATATATATATATATATATATATATATATATATATATATATATATATATATATATATATATATATGTGTGTGTGTATATAAATATATGTACACATATATATATATGATATATATAAACATTTACATATATACATATATATAAATATATATATATATATATATATATATATATATATATATATATATATATATATATATATATATATATATATATATATATTTTATATATATATATATATATATATATATATATATATATATTATATATATATATATATATATATATATATATATATATATATATATATATATATATATATATATATATATATCACAAACACACGTGATTTATATCAACGTAAATATAATCCACGAATGGCATTTAATACCGAATTCCATCTTGGGAATATATATCCACTTGGAGTTCCTTTTATGGTAACAGCTTCTGGCCGGGTGGAGATTCGAACCCCCACCTTTTCGGCTGGAAACCATGGCGGTGAAGACTCTACCATATCCAGTTGTTCTGGATATGGGAGTTCTTGTTAGAAGGCTATAGCGGTCCTCTGCTCGGAAGATAGAGGAATTCACTTTGTAGTGTTTCGGTATGGGGGTTGTAGCCATTCTGCTTAGTTAAAATGATTCTGCTCTTATATCCACAGATAAAGTTCATCGTTGGGCAGGATCGAGGGGGGAAGGGCATCTTCGGTGAGGTGAAGCTGTGAGGCCCGCCTAAGGATGCACTCATCGGCCGTGGTGAACAAAATGGCATCCTGTCTGGAATAAAGAGACACAATTGATAGACAATGACAATAAAAAGAGGGTCTTAAGAGTTTAAAGCTATGGGTCAGGGATTTTAGCCCGGGGAAATATACCTGCCACGGAAATGATAAGCCCCCACATAGGCAACATAGGGGGGATTATTACTAATCTTGGATGGTCTAGAATCTAATAAAAATTTACGGGAGATAAACGTTGTCCTAGACTTTGGATATCAAAATTAGTAAGGGATTTATGTTTTAAGCATTAGTGGATGGCCTCTTATACCAGTGGTTAATCTTGGATGGTCGAAGGGAAGTAAAAGTCTATGAGAGATAACAACTTCGAAGGATTTGGTTTCCGAAGAAGGGTCAAAGATTTTAACTGAAAAACTGGTGGGAGGTTTAGAGAATAGTAACTAATCAACACGCGTTTTCTCGGAAGATCTGACAATCCGAGTGGCTTAAGGGAATGTCATTTTTATTATCGTTATCAATATTATTAGTATTACTTACTAAGCTACAAAACTAGTTGGAAAAGCAGGATGCTATAAGCCCAGGGTCCCCAACAGGGAAAATAACCCAGTGAGGAAATGAAACAAGGAAAAATAAAAATATTTTAAGAACAGTAACAACATTAAAATAAATATCTCCTATATGCTCAGCATAAGAGGAAGAGTAATTAATAAAATAGTGTGCTATAGTGTACCCTCAAGCAAGCGAACTCTAAAACAAGAGACAGAGGAAGACCACGGTACAGATGCTATGGCACTACCTAAGACTAGAGTACGATGGTTTGATTTTGGAGTGCCCTTCTCTTAGAAGAGCTGCTTACCATAGCTAAAGAGTCTCTTCTACCCTTACCAAGAGGAAAGTAGCCTCTGAACTATTACAGTGCAGTAGTTAACCCCTTGTGCGACGAAGAATTGTTTGGTAATCTCATTGTAGTTAGGTGTATGAGGACAGAGGAGAATCTGTAAAGAACAAGCAAGACTATTCGCTGTATTTGTAGGCAAAGGAAAAGTGAACCGTTACCAGAGAGAACGATCCAATGTAGTACTGCCTGGCCAGTCAGAGGACCCCATAACTCTCTCGTGATAGTATCTCAATGGGTGACTTGTGCCCTTGTTAACCTACTACCTTTGCCTTAATGTCTTCTGGGATTTTAAGATTCAGGTGTAGTTCGAGAAGGTAATTTTACATGCGGGTTAAGTTGATAGGGCAATTAACAATACGAATAGCAAAATCAAAGTGCAACATCATTAAAGATAGAGAGGTTAAAAAGTTATACATTTTAATACCAAACACGGCTATAAAAAGGCTAAGAATTATAGAATTACATTTCAGTATAAACCAAATAGTATATAAAAAGTTAATCTAAATTATTAGTAGCACTCGTAACTCCAATATTTACTAAATCAATAGTTAGCATGCAAGTTCTTCGAAATCCTTATAAGATTTCGATTCATTTCCGCTCGAACCGAATATTATATTGAAGATAAAATATGAGTAGCATTCTTAATTCTTATATTAATTCATTCAAGACTTATTTCTATGGGTTTTTTTCGAAATCCTTGTAAGATTTCGGACAGATAAAGTTATGTGATAAATACTTCCTTAAATTTGATTTATATATAAAAAAAAAATCCAATAAGCAGATTATTTCAATTGTCACAAATAGATGAAATCATATTACGTAATGTCTTTGCTGGAACGAAATATTTTCTCTTACAGGGTTGTTGTGGCCTATGAATTGCCGGACTGGGGTTCGAGTCCCGCTCAAACTCGTTAGTTCCTTTAGTGTCTGCAACCTTATCATTTTTGTTAGCTAAGGAGGAATGTTTTTGGGAGCCTACAGGGCTCTCTGATAAGTCATTAGCAGCCATTGCCTGGCCCTCACTAGTCATAGCTTTGGTAGAGTGGAGCCTTGAGTGTTGATCATATGTATATAGGGTCAAGTCGTCCTAGGGCACTGTTCTGCTTGTTAGGGCAATGTCACTATCCCTTGCCTCTGCCATTCATGAGTTGCTTTTAAACCTTTAATCAGTACACTTTTATTTCTATTCAAACATTTTAACTTTGATATGTTTATAAGATATAAACGTCATTTATAATGCATGATATTAGAAATATTTTCGAAGAGCAAATTCTTTCAATTATCACAAATAAACCAAATTCTACTACATACTGTATGATACATAAATTTTCCTTATCAGGGAATTTTGTATTTCCTTTTATTTCTCCTTATTCCTCTTCCCTTTCCATTCTATGGTCTCTTTCTTTCACATAACAAACGGAAATAGGCAAAAAATGTTGTATTGTACAGAACAGGGAAAGATAATCCCTTTTTAGGCAATTGGACTTGATCAGAGTGATGGTGAAAAAACCCATTTAAATCTGAAATGGAATTTGGAGGCTGATCAATAAATAGACGGACCTTGGCTGTTGATGTTAATTATCTCTTCCCAAATAAAACTTGACAGTTAATTAATTCGAATTGTTTGCCTGTTATAGTACGGATTTGAGAGTCCTTCCAATACTTGTGCTTTGTCAGACATCTATCTTGTAGCTTAGCTAATAATAATAATAATAATAATAATAATAATAATAATAATAATAATAATAATAATAATAATAATAATTGTCGCGAACGATGTGATTGACCTTATATGGAATGTCAAAATTCTTTTGAAGATATCTCGTTCAACCCGTAGCAGAGTCATCCTCTAACTAAATGAAATTTAAAGAGATTATATATATATATATGTATATATATATATATATATATATATATATATATATATATATATATATATATATATATATATATATATATATATATATATATATATATATATATATATATATATATATATATATACAGTATGTATACATACATACATATATATATATATATATATATATATATATATATATATATATATATATATATATATATATATATATATATATATATATATATATATATATATATATATATATATATATATATATATATATATATATATATATATATATATATATATATATATATATATATATATATATATATATATATATATATATATTTATACATACATACATATATATATATATATATATATATATATATATGTGTGTGTGTGTGTGTGTGTATATACATATATACATATATATAAATATATATATATATATATATATATATATATATATATATATATATATATATATGTATATTTATATATATATATATATATATATATATATATATATATATATATATATATATATATATATATAAGCTTTGTTTTTGCCAATTTTCATGTTCTTACCTCTTATAGTAATGCCCTGGCTATCCCTTATGTTCATAAGTAACGACTTTTAGCTAAAATATCAGTGAGGAGAAGCAAACTACTCCCAGAGTTTTACAGATATCCAAACGACTTTCACAGGATTTCATGGGTGTTGTGAACTATATTCATACCTAGTTTTGTATGGATACTTGCCATAGAAAAGTCACAGTAGACATTTTTCTATATCCGCCGGATGCCGATTTAGGCGGTGCGGTGAATTACTCGTGGAATACTTCACATATTTAAATTTTCAGGGATTTATAGGAAGGATATTTACTTTTTCCATACCCTTTTTTATGTTGATATCTGTCTTAGAAAATCCACGGTAAACGTTTATATCGCTATGGGTTGAATGGTTATTTCTAGCTTTGAGTTAATTGTGCATAGAAAAATTCACATATTCAAATGAAAATTTCAGTGATTGAACGGAGACAGTTTTTCTGTTCCTGCCAAATTCCATGATAATATCTACAATTAAATACACATATCTATCATGTAGCCTTCTTACATGTGATGTTAAATGTAGCAACATTACAATGAAATGCGTGATAGTGAGCGATTTCAACGAGGAACAATACTGATCTCATAAACAATATTCGTCCTGAGTTCAGCTATTATCAATAATAATAATAATAATAATAATAATAATAATAATAATAATAATAATAATAATAATAATAACAATAGTACGGTACCATAATGGTTTGTTTCAGAACTTTCAGTATATATATACATATATATAAATATATATATATATATATATATATATATATATATATATATATATATATATATATATATATATATATATATATATATATATATATATATGTATATTCATATATATATATATATATATATATATATATATATATATATATATATATATATATATATATATAGCTTTGTTTTTGCCAATTTTCATGTTCTTACCTCTTATAGTAATGCCCTGGCTATCCCTTATGTTCATAAGTAACGACTTTTAGCTAAAATATCAGTGAGGAGAAGCAAACTACTCCCAGAGTTTTACAGATATCCAAACGACTTTCACAGGATTTCATGGGTGTTGTGAACTATATTCATACCTAGTTTTGTATGGATACTTGCCATAGAAAAGTCACAGTAGACATTTTTCTATATCCGCCGGATGCCGATTTAGGCGGTGCGGTGAATTACTCGTGGAATACTTCACATATTTAAATTTTCAGGGATTTATAGGAAGGATATTTACTTTTTCCATACCCTTTTTTATGTTGATATCTGTCTTAGAAAATCCACGGTAAACGTTTATATCGCTATGGGTTGAATGGTTATTTCTAGCTTTGAGTTAATTGTGCATAGAAAAATTCACATATTCAAATGAAAATTTCAGTGATTGAACGGAGACAGTTTTTCTGTTCCTGCCAAATTCCATGATAATATCTACAATTAAATACACATATCTATCATGTAGCCTTCTTACATGTGATGTTAAATGTAGCAACATTACAATGAAATGCGTGATAGTGAGCGATTTCAACGAGGAACAATACTGATCTCATAAACAATATTCGTCCTGAGTTCAGCTATTATCAATAATAATAATAATAATAATAATAATAATAATAATAATAATAATAATAATAATAATAATAACAATAGTACGGTACCATAATGGTTTGTTTCAGAACTTTCAGTATATATATACATATATATAAATATATATATATATATATATATATATATATATATATATATATATATATATATATATATATATATATATATATATATATATATATATATATATATGTATATTCATATATATATATATATATATATATATATATATATATATATATATATATATATATATATATATATAAGCTTTGTTTTTGCCAATTTTCATGTTCTTACCTCTTATAGTAATGCCCTGGCTATCCCTTATGTTCATAAGTAACGACTTTTAGCTAAAATATCAGTGAGGAGAAGCAAACTACTCCCAGAGTTTTACAGATATCCAAACGACTTTCACAGGATTTCATGGGTGTTGTGAACTATATTCATACCTAGTTTTGTATGGATACTTGCCATAGAAAAGTCACAGTAGACATTTTTCTATATCCGCCGGATGCCGATTTAGGCGGTGCGGTGAATTACTCGTGGAATACTTCACATATTTAAATTTTCAGGGATTTATAGGAAGGATATTTACTTTTTCCATACCCTTTTTTATGTTGATATCTGTCTTAGAAAATCCACGGTAAACGTTTATATCGCTATGGGTTGAATGGTTATTTCTAGCTTTGAGTTAATTGTGCATAGAAAAATTCACATATTCAAATGAAAATTTCAGTGATTGAACGGAGACAGTTTTTCTGTTCCTGCCAAATTCCATGATAATATCTACAATTAAATACACATATCTATCATGTAGCCTTCTTACATGTGATGTTAAATGTAGCAACATTACAATGAAATGCGTGATAGTGAGCGATTTCAACGAGGAACAATACTGATCTCATAAACAATATTCGTCCTGAGTTCAGCTATTATCAATAATAATAATAATAATAATAATAATAATAATAATAATAATAATAATAATAATAACAATAGTACGGTACCATAATGGTTTGTTTCAGAACTTTCAGTATATATATATATATATATATATATATATATATATATATATATATATATATATATATATATATATATATATATATATATATATATATATATATATATATATATATATTTTTAGGGTCAATATATGGAAAATACCCCGTCAACCCCCAAAAAATTGTAACAAAAGGTTTCTCAACTGATTCTGGTAGGTTTTAATGTACTTTTTAACATACTAAAAGTTTACCAAACTTTGACTCTCGGAAAAAAAGTGTTTTTTTTTTTTCAACTTGGCGTCCAAGATGGCCGCCGAAACGTTTAAACGATCGTAACTCTATGACTATCAACTCAAATTTGATTATCTTTGTGTCTATTCCTACATTTTTGGGAGCAAAGAACTCGCTAAGATCATAAAAAATAATTTTGGCCTATTATGTGTCAATGTTTAGGGGTTAGAGGTGGCATTTTCCATAAATTTGATTGAATTTAACTGCATAACTAATTCGCATCTTTCTCTATTTCAGATATGATTCAACAATGAGTGCAAGCACATTCAGTCAAGCTTCTTGTCTAATCTGCAAGGAGGAGATTGAGGATTTCAGTGATAACTGGCTTGCATTCAGTGGAAGGGGGCAAAAGGAATAAATGATGCCAGTGTAAAACGGAAAGACGATCCTGTAGTTGAAGCTGGTATGAAAGTGCATAAAAGCTGTCGTCAACAGCATATTAATGTTAAAAACATTAAAAGCCATGTTGCAAAGAAAAGTAATGCTTCTGTGCCAGGAAAGAGAACCACAAGATGCTCAAGTGGAGCTTTTGATAGTGCAAAGGACTGCATATTCTATGGATGTACAATTGATTTGGACAAGGGACACTAGCTGGGTATGCACGGACAAATTTGCGGAAACAATTTTGGAGGTCTGTGAATCCCTTTCAGATGATTAGGGACTGACTGTAAATGGCTACATTGAACACCATTTACAAGATTTACATGCACCAGATAGCCTTTATCATCATTCATGTAGTAGAAATTTCAGGAACCTCAGATCAGTGCCTTTTGAGTTCCAGCATGCCCCTGATGCCAAGCGCAGAAAGCCAGGCCGTCCTAAAGATAAGGATAAGTATGAAGCATTTCAAAACATGATGCGCCCTCTTCAATGCATTCTATCAAAGGCATCCGCTGTATGAGAAGGTAAATAAACTTAACTACGAAAAACACCTGGAATCCTTTCAAAATCTAATAATAATAATAATAATAATAATAATAATAATAATAATAATAATAATAATAATAATAATAATAATAATAATAATAACAAAAATCATTATTATTATTATTATTATTATTATTATTATTATTATTATTATTATTATCATCCTTATTATTATTATTAATATTATTATTATTATTATTATTATTATTATTATTATTATTATTATTATTATTATTATTATTATTATTATTATTATTAGCTAAGCTATAACCCTAGTTTTTAAAGCAAGATACTATAGGCCAAAAGCCCAAATGCTCTAACAGGGGAAAATAGCCTAGTGATGGAAGGAAATAAGAAAATAGATAAACTATATGAGAAGTAATAAACAATCAAAATGAGATAAACTAAGATAAACTAGAATGGAAATGAAATATATTCGGAGACTATAAGAAAAAAGTTTTCTTATGTCAGCAACTTCAAAATTCTTGAATTTAAATAAAAAAAAAAACTTTCAAGCCAACCCAGTAGGTGTAAGAGGATGAATTTAAATATCATATGCAGCCTGGCATGAGAGGAGAAAAAAATAGTTTTCTCTGAGATTGTGAAATATTTCATGAAATTAAAAAGATTTGGATTTCCACCGGAAATGAAAGTAATCTGTTTTCCACTTTTACTCAAAAAGAGAAAGGTGTTATTTCCGACAGACTGTCATGAGTGAAAATCACACATTTTTAATATATATATTATGATCTTTACAAAAACCGGTTTCTGAATGGGGATACCTTAACATTGTGCAAGGGTTTGTGAATCACCATGACCAGAAAAGCTTTATTAGTCATGGTTACCCATACTAGGTTGGTTTGCTGTGAATAATCAGATTAAGATACCCTACCATCACCAGTCTTTAACTGGCCAGCGTGGTGGTAAAACTGACCAAACCCCAGCCATGACTAAAGACATGTCTGAGGCCTTTGCCTTGCAGTGGACTAGTCACTGTTGTATTTGTTATAGAAACAGGGTATCTTTTTTAGGTTCATAGTTTCCATAAGATTATTTGTTACCTTTAAGATCCCAAATCAACAATTCAAAACCTTCAAACATCGATTACCAGAATCTCAAGTTTTAATCTCAAGATTGATTGATTGATTGATTAAAAGTTTTCAGGCATCCTGACATTAATCTTAAGAAGTTTTTATCAAGGTCACATCCCTTTTCTGGTCAAAATACCTTAGAGCTAAGCCACACATTTACCCCAAACCTAGATCAACACCTTCTTCGTAATCAGAAACTCTTAGAAATTTCATTATTGAACACAGAACTGTCCGACTGTCTTCATGCCAGCAGATGAGAGCCTGAATTTGCCTAACGCCATCTGTTGGCGACGCATCCAACTAAAACGGGTGAATGCATTGTCTACCTGCTTTCTGATCTTCACTATTATTCATTGTCTTTGAAACGATATTAGAAATATTGGTACTACGTAGAAGTGGAAGCTGAAATTTCATAGCATCCCTTTTAAGGATTCATTTTACTAAGCTTATTTATCACTATATTGCTAAGTTGGTTATTCTTGATATTCATATCGTTATTTTTCTTTCAATCTTTATCTTTTCTGATGTATTTCTCTCTCTCTCTCTCTCTCTCTCTCTCTCTCTCTCTCTCTCTCTCTCTCTCTCTCTCTCTCTCTCTCTCTCTAAGCATGTTTTTGTATCCACCTTATCACTCCTAAAGACAGGCTCTCATTGGTTGATCCCCTCTCTCGTGGACCAATCACAGACCAGCATCCTGCAGCTCTTCATATTAAGGGCCAGTAGATTTGTAGATATCTGCTTCTCTAATCAAAACTACTACTACTACTACTACGACTACTACTACTACTACTACTTGATATAAATGAAAAATTTATGATAATAATTGTAATATTAAGATGTTTTTAATAGAAGTCAATGAACATTGAGGATAAGACAATTTTGAGCTTTAGATCAGTCGAACAAATTAACCCTGATTTGAGGCCGATGTTTTTCTCATTTGATCTTTAAAACAATTTGCTTCTGATCACAACCAATTACACAGAATGATACATCGGAAATGTTTCACTTTATAAGATGGAAATTCGAACGAAGAGTCAATTGGTCTCTTGATTGCTAGATAGGGAGTTTGATTTCTTTTCTTATTTGAAAAATGAGATATATTGGATATTTAAAATGTGAAAATTGTGTAAAAGAGGACATTTTTATGGCACGAAAAAGATATAAAATAGTGGAGTGGTAACGTGTTCGCCTAGTATTCTCGTGGTAGCAGATCGATCCCATCCTGGGACCGTGAGTTTAAATTGTTTACTGGAAGGATAATGATGTGGTTGGCCACTAAAGCGGGGCGGTTGGGCTTGCCTGGCTTACGTTCTGGTGAGCAAATATTCTGATGAAACTGGAACTGAAACCAGACACCTTTACCTTTTCCTTTATTTGTTATTTTTTAAGGTATAAAGACATTACGAAAACATAATGTACAATAGATTTATATTTATATGGAGGGTAAAAATGTTACAATTTAGGTAAATCATATCAATAAAAAGAATGTTAATTAATGAAATTATGGATAGAAAAAATAATTACTAATTTTCTAACATAATAAGATATTATCTTAAGACTTAAACATAAAAGCCTTTTTTTGTACGAAAAACAAAAATTTTGCTGTGGCATTTCATCATTACAAGCAAGGTAATACTTCACTATAGTTGCTGCAGAGATTCCGGGCAAAATAAGCCCCACCCCCTGATGACGTCATAGCCATTCATGTTGTCTACCTCGTTAACAGCGGTCACAGCACATCCTCTTAAGGTGATTACAAGTTAGTATTATTTGAAATATGTAAGAGGATGTATTGTGACCGCTGCTGACGTGGGAGACAACGTGATTGACTATGACGTCATCAGAGGGCGGGGCTTATTTCGCGAGGGATCTTTGAAGTGGCTATAACTAATCTCTAAATTAAGATCAGACTCTAATTGGTTAAGATGATTAATAACGGGAAAATGGTATCCGGATTTATGTAAAGGTTTTAAAGGTCACTCATGAATGGCACAGGCAAAGGGCAGGGGCAATGCCCTAGTAACTGACAATATCTCCATATGATGAACGTCCAAGGTCCTCTTCACCCAAGCTAGGATCAGGAAAGGCCTGGAAATGGCTGCTGATAACTCAGAAAGGTAGTCTAATAGGTTTCTCCAAACCTCAACCCTATCCCTACCTCACAAGGAGGATGAGGTTGCAGACGCTACCAGAAACTATCAATGGTCTCGAACGCCGGTCCAGCAGATCACCAGGAAGGGCCGTTCTCAATAGGATCTTCTTGGACACTTAATATTTCAAGTTGATAATTACAAGAAATAAACATCAAAACAGATTTGTGATTTATTCTACATTTTCTTTGTTTACGTTTTGTCATTTCAATACTTTTGAAAACTTAAATGCTTAACTGTTAACAAGTAAATAACGAAATAAATGGTGTCTTTTGGCAAGTTACCAAACTAAACGTCTACTAGATGACCTTACTAAAACTTGTACTAATCTAAAATAAATTACATAAAGAGATAAGATAAAGAGCTTAGATGGAAAAAATAATGTGGCCCTGTTTAATAAATTAGAAAAAATGTAAGTCACTCCAGTGAAAATAAGAAATTGTAACCTCACTCTACAAAAAAAATCTATGTTTGTTGGTCATTATTACACTGTAATTACTGTATGATTTTACTTGATAGAAAATTTCCATTCTCATCACATGTTTTTTTCATATAACTACAAAAGTCAAAAAGAAAAATATCAACATGAAATTTCATGAAAAGTCGTGAACAAGAATATTATACCTTATTTTGAAATTGGGGCTCTTACATTATCACTATCTTTAATCTTCAACAAACATCTCTCTCTCTCTCTCTCTCTCTCTCTCTCTCTCTCTCTCTCTCTCTCTCTCTCTCTCTCTCTCCAGAAGCTTGTCAATGTATCAAAAATTTTTAAGAAGGTAAGAAGATTCTAAGGGATTTTACCGATGCCTAAAACAAAAACAGCATGGTGATGTTGTTGGAACATCTCGCATATTGACTTTGCACTCTTATAAGTCTTTGGAAAACTGTGATAAAAGCTCACATTTCAACAAAACATAACCTGCATGGTACAAGAGGTTACCTCAGCAATGGAATTGTGTACTGCAAGGCTTTTGAAGATTTGCAATATACCGTCAGTGAAGAGTCTTAAGAGAACAATTAACTCCGATTGCAATATTTTTCAGCAAGAGAATGAAACGGATTCTAAACATAAAAAAAGCCTTTTTTATAGTTTGTTATTTCTTTCGATGAAAAAAAAACCTACATTAAATTTCTTAAGAAGACTTCTTAATGAAATATACCATTACGTTCAAGATGGTTATATTTTTCGTTAAGACAATCTGTTTGTTTATTTGTCTGCAACCTTGGTTTGCAGGATTTTGTCAAATATTTTTTATGAAGATTTTTCAAAACATTCATTAGTTGACCATCTGAAAAGGATTAACTTTGGGTGACCATTGATAATTCATCTATAATTTAGTTTTATAGAAACTACATTGAATCACCTAATAATACTGTGGTTCCCACACAAATATATATATATATATATATATATATATATATATATATATATATATATATATATATATATATATATATATATATATATATATATATATAGATATATATATATATATATATATATATTTATATATATATATATATATATATATATATATATATCTATATATATATATATATATATATATATATATATATATATATATATATATATATATATATAGATATATATATATATATATATATATATATATATATATATATATATTTATATATATATATATATATATATATATATATATATCTATATATCTATATATATATATATATATATATATATATATATATATATATATATATATATATATATATATATATATCCTACTTGAGATATTCCGCTCAAATAGAAATTTTTATCTACACTTATTAATGTTATCCCTAGTTTAAAGATATGTCTACGATTCCTGTTAAATCTGTTATTCTGCGAAAGTTAGAAAGAAGAGGAACTTTTAGTACTTGTTGGAGAATTGGTAATGTTACTCCACTATGTAATTGAGTTTGCAGTAGTTCAATTCCAACTGATTACTGACCCATTCCCATAACTCCCTTATTTTCTAAATTTTTTTAACGTCTTTTAGCAAAACGTCTAAATAGGTTTGCTGAAGGTAATCATCTGTTCCCTAGTTTTCAATTTGACTTTCGAAAAGGCCTTGGAGCATGTGATGCCCTTCTTACAATCTCCAATGTTGTACAGAAATCCCTTGATTGTGGTCAGGAAGTTTGTAAGATAGGACTTAATTTTAGTGCTGCCTTTGAGCTGTTAATCATTAGACCCCTGATTTCAAACTCAAACTGTTGGAATGTGTGAGTGTTTTCTTAGCTTCATTATTGAATGTCTAATTAATAGGTCGCAAAGAGTTGTTAATGGGTACTAGAGTGAATACAGGAATGTGATATCTGGTTTTCCTCAGGGTTGTA
The DNA here is from genome assembly GCF_036898095.1 of Palaemon carinicauda. Classification (NCBI taxonomy): domain Eukaryota; kingdom Metazoa; phylum Arthropoda; class Malacostraca; order Decapoda; family Palaemonidae; genus Palaemon; species Palaemon carinicauda. The sequence goes on from NC_090756.1 coordinate 51,867,919, forward strand.
TTCTTGGCCCATTACTTTGCATACTATATAAACATGACACGTGGTTTCGCCTTGAAAACAAATTCGTTGCCTATGCAGATGATGCTACTCTATTGGCAGTAATCCCATCTCCTGAATGTAGATCTGGGGTTGCTGAATCCCTTAACAGAGATCTAGCTAAAATTAGTGCATGGTGCAAATTATGGGGTATGAAGTTGAATCCTAACAAAACTCAAAGAATGATTGTAAGTAGGTCTTGGACAGTTGTTCCTTAACATCTGGACCTCAGCATTGATAATTTTTCTTTAACTTTGTATGACTTTTAAAGTTTTAGTTGTGATTCTCGATAATAAATTTACTTTTGAGAAGCACATATGATCTGTGTCTTCTTCAATTGCACAAAAAATTGGTCTATTGAGAAAATCTTTCAAGATTTTTGGTGATCAATCTATTCCGAAGAAGTAACTTTATTCGTTCATTCTACCTTGTTTCCAATATTGTTTTCCAGTCCGGTCTTTATCTGCTGACTTTCATCTTAATTTTTTGCGCAGGAACTTACAGTCTATTAAATGTCTTATTCCTGTTCTAGATATTACTCTCTGGCACTATCGTTCACTTAGTTCGTTATGCATGTTGCAAGATTTTTCATAATTCTAATCTTCCTTTACATTCAGATCTTCCAGCACAGAACCACCCTGTTCGTGATACCAGGTATGCAGTTAATTTTGAAAGTCAGGTCTTCTCTATCATGAGGCTCAATACTACACAGTATTCAAGAAGTTTTATTCCAGCTGTTACCAAGTTGTGAAGTGATTTTCCTAATCAGGTAGTTGAAGTAGTAAAACTTCAAAAGTTCAAAGTTGGAGCAAATGTTTTTATGTTGAGCAGGCTAACATAAATCTCTTTTTATAGTTTATATATGAAAAAATCTCTTTCAAAGTTGCTATTGTTCTTATTGTACTTTATTTTCATTATTTATTACTTTTCTTATAGATTACTTATTTCCATATTTCCTTTTTTCACTAGCTATTTTCTACCTGTTGGAGCCCTTGGGCTTATTACATCCTGCTTTTATAATTAGGGTTTTAGCTTACCAATAATAATAATAATAATAATAATAATAATAATAATAATAATAATAATAATAATAATAATAATAATGATTTATCGACAATAATCTACTTTATCCCTTGTTTACAGATATGTTTACAATTCATTTCCTTACTTATTCACCCCACAATGAAACCTTTCATAACCGTAACATTTCGTAACATTTCGCCTTTTCTAGTTCCCGTTTTCCTAACTTTGACGAAAGGCAAGAATATCATCATCATTGGTAACTGTTAGATTCACAGTGACATTATCATTAAATCAGTGACTCCTCAGCTAAAATCTCAACATATTCGCATCATTATTCTGATTTTAAAAGTTGTAACAGTAATGACACCTTACCTGAATTCTTCGCGAGATGATTTTCTCAATTTTCTTAATAACTTTATAAAAGGATATTATTTCTTATTGTGAGAGATTATCTTCGTCCTTTATCCATATAATAAAAGCTGTTCTACGAACCTTTCTATTTAAAAAAAATTTTATCCTTACCATCAATGACGCATGAAAGTGAATTATGTTTTTGATCTATTGTGAGGACACTTCAAAAAAGACGCAACACTCTTTTTATAATTTCTACCAGAGCCACACAAAGAGTATACAATACAATATAATATTTTCTTTTGATCTAATCAATCCAAAAGGAATCTTTCAAGGAAATACCAGGATATATATTTAAGGAGAATTATGGAAAGGATTCTTTCAAAGCAACATCAAAGCGGGTATCAAGGGAACTATCTCTTCTGGGCAAGTAATAAAAACTTCTTTGTCAGATCTTCTTTGAGATCTTATTTCGGGGTCATTGTAACTGCAGATATTCATTAGAAGGATTTTGGACCTCCTTTGGATTGGATCATCTGGCTTTATGGAAGAACAGAGCTCCTGGAGAAAAGTTCTGGGATGTAAATGATGTCTGGAAAAGAACCAACAATATTGAAGAGGAATTCTTCTATTTTTATTTT